>NC_054877.1:46336650-46636650 GCF_018320785.1 Cheilinus undulatus
GGGCCCATGGAGGTTGGGAAAACCATGGTCTATTGTAAAGTAAACTGTGATAACCAGATTTTATATATGACCTGAAAAATAACCATTCTTATAAAAAAAAACTTTATTTTTGTTGTAGCACCATGTAACCTAATTAAAATGTAAATCCATTTTCTTGAACCTAAAATACCTTTTTTTCTTTTGCTCATGTTCACAATGTGGATGGCAAAGCAACTTAAATATTTGGAAAGCAGTGTCAGTCTTCATAACCAAGCCCATGATGTGCACAAACACCAGGATGCCAGAGAAAAAGGTAAAAAGAACAGAGATAACTTAAAGAGAAAAAAAATGATGTAACTGGAAAGAAAATAAAGGAAAAATAGATTAAAGGGCAAAAATGGGAAATGCAAAAAGGGACAAAATGGGTGTGAAACACGGTTCAAAAGTGGCAAAAGTGAGATAAAAGTGGTAAAAAATGGCCAAAGAAGAGCAAAATAGGTGGAAAATGGTGGAAAGGGGTTAAAAAGTGGCCAAACTGGGATAAAATCATCTAAAATTGGTCAAGAAAAGCAAAAACAGACAAAAATGGGGGCAAAAAGGTTCAGCCACGGTGCAAGACATGGATTAGAAAAAGGTGAAAAGCTGTTAAAAAATTGCAAAAAGTGTCAAAATGGGCAAAAAAGTGGGAGAAACAGTGATATTTAATGGCAAAAGATAGCTTTAATGGGTGAAAAGTGGCAAAAAAAAAAGGTGAAAAAGGCAAAAATGGGATAAAGTGGCAAAAAGAAGTGGCAAAAACGGGTAATAACAGATGAAACAAGTGGTATTTAATGGCAAAAGATAGTTTAAATGGACAAAAAGTGGCATAAAAATTGTGAAAAAGGGCAAAATGGGACAAAAATGGCAAAGAGAAGAGGCAAAAATTTGGGGAAAAAAAGGAAACAAGTGGTATTTAATGGTAAAAGGTAATTTAAATGGACAAAAAGTTGCAAAAAATGGTTAAAAAAAAAGGGCCAAAAATCAGGAAAAAGTGGCAAAAAGATGTCGCAAAAAGCAAAAAAAGTGGGGGAAAAAAGGGATATCTAATGATGAAAGGTAGCTTCAATGGGCAAAAATGGAATAAAAGTGGAAAAATTGGGAAAAATAGGCAAAAAGAAGTTGTAAAATGACCAAAACACCACACTTTGAAAACCCCTGGTCTAGAGTGTGGCAGACTTAACTGTGCATGTAAACGTACTGAGGATTTAGGACTAGTGGATTTGAAATTTAGCAGACAAGAGAGCCGGAGCAGAATGCCTCTGACATTCAGATAACATCCAGTAACTCTTTACTGGCTGTGTTTTTTTTTTTTAATCTTGTTTCCTAACTGTGATTTTCACTGAACTCTGTCCCTGAAAGTCTGTGGCGCTGACATCAGTGAGAGTTATGTGGTCTGAGTGACACCAACATCAAAACCATGGCCTTCAGAGGCAGAAACAGTTTTAAGGCTGTGACTTATTTGAGTGATTAAGGACTCCTCGCTGTGTGTGGCTCAAAGATAAGCACTGGCATGTGCTACTCCCTCCGAGGCCTTTCTAATTCAATCAGCTGAACCTTCAGAGGGCGGGCTTCTGAAACTCTGTCTGCTGAACTCAGAAGGGTAATTGCCTGTTAGCTGTTCACTGGAGGAACAGCCTTGTTCCTGTTTACATTCAGCACAATAAAAGCCCACTGTCAGCCCTCTGACTCAACAGACGACTTCAGCACTGAGAGTCTGTGTAGCTTTAAAAAAAGCCTCTCAGGCATGCCTGGATGGAGTCGGACATCTCTCTTCTGAAGGTCGGGGGTTTGATCCCCAGCCTCCACAATATTTTCCCACTGATGTAACAGTGGGAAAATGGATGCCTATGATAGGGATGTCCACCCTGCACACATCAGTGTGTTTGCTACGGGTGTGATGGGAAAGTGTAGCCTGTATAAAGTGCTTTGAGAAGTCAGAGGATAAGAAATCCTTATCTTGCTGCCAGGAATAAGGGGCTCCATGAAAAGATTTCACATTAGGCCCCACCGCCACCACAGCCCAAATCTCCCCTGAACAACTGCTTTCCAAACACAAGACAATAAGAAGATTCACAGTCTTAACCCTTTAAGCACCAAAGTCACAAAATTGCTGAATTAAACAGGCTCTAGCTGCAAATATGGTGCCTAATGTTGTTACTACTTTACACCAGGAGATGGTGGACATGAGTAACTTCAATCCCAGCAGCATTTGTGGGCGTGTTTCTTGTCAAAGTTTTGGAGAGAGCGAGAGTTTTTAAAGACCTGTCTCCGGTCAAGGAGACGAGGAAGCAGTGGTTGTAGTTGGAGCGTAACGGAGAGAAAGAGAGCGAATTGTCGCGACAATACTCACAATGCTGGGAGGAATAGAGGAATATTCACCCTCTGACATGAAGTTCAGTCATCCTGTGAAACCATGGGTGAGACTGACAGTGCATCTGTGAGCACGACAGCGCGTCCGTGCGCCATGATGGTCCACAAGCAGCACATACCGAGGCCAATGCTTTGCCTCACCGTGGCCAGGGAGGGAGGGGACATGGTGGCGGTATCAGGGTGGTCAAAACACTGCAAATAGTGACGGAGGGAGGGAATGAAAAACACAGCAGAAATAGGGGCAGCCATTTTAGAAGCCGTGGGAGAAAACGCACAGCCAATGGTGGTGAAGGCTGCCTGGTGATGTCAGAATATGCAAATTAGATGAGTGGATTTACTCCCATCACAAACTTTGGGTCATACTGAAGATTTTTCTCATTTACAGTAAGCCTTTATCTCTAACCACTTTCAAGCTACAGCCTTTTGAAATCTTGATATCAAAATTGAATATTTTCTTGAAAAAACTCTGGCGCCCAAAGAGTTAAGGCCTTACGCCTAACGACTTTTCCTCCAATTTCAAAGTTGCAGACAAAGTTCCAAAGTCGGAGTAAAATCCTGGGAGTCTTTCTAAAATAGCAGCCCTCTCCCGTTGTCTCAGTCGTCAGGTGTAAGGTGGTCACAAGACTTGAGTTTAACCATTTTAAGGCGGTCTTTCTTCAGTCTTGGCGTTACAATAATATCAAACGTGATGGGATTTTCCTTAGTCTTCAGTCTGGTTGTATGCTAATTGTGTTTCTCAGTGACGCGACCGTCGTCCACGACCAATGCAAAAGCACATTAATTCACTTCATTCTTCAAAATATGAACGTGAGTGTAGATCAATCTAGTGCCACTGAATTTCCACTCAGAACTCAAGAGACTGAAAAACTTTCAATTCTTCTTTGCTGTTGGAAAGCATGTCATTCACGGGCAACCATTTTTGGAGCAGAGAAGAACCAATGGACCCACTGCAGCAGCAAAGAGTGGTGACGGTGTGACAGTTTTTCTTTGAATGTGGTCGTTAAAATACCCTCAAGACCAGCGCTGTCGTACACGACAAGAAGTGACACAGTTTATCAAAAGTTAAATAGCTTTAGAACCATAAATCGTTGCCTCTTACTTGTTTCTCCTCCTGAAGCTAGCCGTGTGGCAGCATTTTCAGCGAGCCAGGAACTCGTGTGACTTTTGGAGTCTCTAATGATTAAATCCACACCAGTAAACCTGATATTGAATGTTTTGAAGACCCCTGTGTAGGAGCCAAACATGTAAGTTTGGAGATGCCTTTGGGTGTAGGTGGGTTTTGGTTTACACACGGATTAGTGGGTGTGGTGATTGGTGGCACGGTGGTGATCAGTTAACTTACCTTCACCTGTGCACCTGTGGGGTGCTTCTGCTAAAAGTTGGAGTGGGGTGAGCACAGGGAGGACATTTTCTGTTGACCGCACGTTCTTGACTAAAGTTTGGCCTATTACCGGGTTTTGTTCGGCAAAGCTGTTAAATGGTAAGATGCAACGCTATGTAAATAAGCTGGGTTTGGTGCGATAAAGTAAGGAGTGCGCGTCTTCACTTTGACTCCCGTGCTTAGCCTGCAGCGGCTTTAATTTTGGATGGATCGGCCGCTATATTGTCAACAGAAAGTCGGTATGTTTCGAAGTGTTGAGGTACGGTTTGTTAACTTTGTATTCTCGGGACCATCAAGGAACGCTTCGAGCCAGTAAGTGAAGCATGCTGTTCGACGCTATTGGAGTGTCAATTTACGCACAGCTGCGGGCATTCATTCATAAAACCAGCAGCACAGCCACCGGGACTGAGGTATGGTCACATACACACACATGCAGCATGAGAGAGTAGAGTAACTGCATTCCCCTGATAGGTAAAGTGATACAGCCGCACAAGGCGGCTGTATTGGTTTGTTGTTTTTCAGCCGTTTGTTGTTTTTCGTGCGTCAAGCGGTATAAGTATCAAGGCTTGTGGGGGTACAGCCGTAGTTCTTGTGTGAGACAGTCCGTCTCTCATGAGGCTATCGGTATATTAGTACATCAGCACCCGCCGCTAGTATGCACAGAAGACTAGGGTGAGTTTAGATAGATTTTGTCAGGCAGTTTAGGGGGAATAAATTTAATCTCTCTTATCCTCTCATTAGGTAGAGGCTTTGAAAAACGTGTGAAGTTACGTTCTTGTTATTTGGCGCTGTGATTTGGATGCTTTTTGTGAATGGATGTATTTTTGAATGATAAAAATGATCATTTTGGAATCAGAAAATAGATTTCTGAATTAAAGATGGAGTCTTCTGATTTAAACTTAGAAAATGTTCAAAAAAGACAATCAAAGCTTACTGCAAAGGCATTAGAATGTCAAGTTGTAAAACTTCAAGCAGAACGAAAGACAAAGATAAATAAAATCAAAAGTTTAATTAAAACTATCAAAGAGCTTATGCAAACTGAAGACCATGTTCTCAGTGTCCAATTACATTTAGAAACTTTATGTGCCTTGTCTAAGGAATCTTGTGCTTTGCATGAATCTGTGATTGCTTTGCTTCCAGCTGAAGAACAGGAAAAGCAAAATTCTTGGTTCTCCAGTATAAACAGATTTAATAAGGAGTTTATTGAAGATGTAAAAAAATGGCTTTCTGATATAAATGTTCAAACTAATCAGGCAGCTCAGGAAACACATAGCATTTCTGAACAAGCACAATGTGATGTACCCTGTTTTCCATTAACAGAACAAAATGTCATTGAAGAGTCTTGTGTCTCTAGGCCTTCTAATGTTAATGTGGACATTGCTGTCACTGTTGATGATGTCAATCCCAGTGATAGTATTTCTAACATTGGAAGTAGAACATCTAGGAAAAGGAGTTCAACAGGTGGTAGATCAGCTGTTTCATCCACTTCATCAGCTCGTCTCAAGGCTGAGGCAGAGATGGCTGCACTTGTTGTTCGCCAAAAACTTTTGAAGGATAAACATGCTCTGGAAGAGCAGGAAGAACAGCTTAGGAAAAGGAAGGAACAACTTGATTTAGAGACAGAAATAGCTGCATCGATGGCTAAAGTTAATGTGTTCAGAGCTTCTGAGGGATCCAGAACATCAAGTGCAGTTTGTGTCAATTCAGACGGCATGAATTCGTACTTTGAGAGGGAAGGACAAAAAGTTTTGAATACTGATGCCGAGACACTTGTACCTGTGGCTGGGGCACAGTTGTTTCAGGGCACCTCTGCAGTTGAACAGCAGCATTCACGCTTAGATGCTAGACCTAAGGTGTATGATGTGAGGTTTCAGCCTCAGGCTACGACATCAGGCCAGACACTTCAGATTGGTAATCAGTCTTGTCACCAGTTTGATGTGAAGCCAGATCCTTCACCCATACTACAAAGAGCTTCTGATAATCATAACTTGATAACAGTGTTGGAAAAACAGAATGAAATTACAGCCTTACTGGTCCAACAGCAGTCTCTGTCATTCCTTCCGAGAAATCCAGATTTTTGATGGAGATCCTTTACAATATCAGACCTTCATTAGATCCTTTGAGCATTGCATTGAACAGAAGACCCGGAGTGCTAAAGACTGTCTTTATTTTCTTGAGCAGTACACCAGGGGGCAGCCCAGAGAGCTTGTCAAAAGCTGTCAGTTTATGCCTGATGATCTTGGTTATGCCAATGCAAAATCCCTGCTTCAAGAACATTTTGGAAACTCTGTGAAGATAGCTTCTGCATACATGGAAAAGATTTTAACATTTCCAGCAATCAAATCAGAAGATTTGAAGACACTGCAGTCGTTCAGCTTCTTGTTGAGAGGATGCTGTAACACAATGAGTGAAATAGATTCCATGCATGACCTGAATGTTCCTGCTAATATGCAAGCTGTCATAAAGAAATTACCATACAAGCTCCGAGATCAATGGAGGAATGTTGTTTTGACACGCAGAAACGATTTTGTCGTAAAGTTAATTTTGGTGACATTGTTGTGTTTGTTGAGGGCAGGTTAAGATACTTAGTGACCCGCTGTTCGGAGATATTCAGGACTCTCCAGCAGCAAGGAAGCTGGCAAAAAACTCTCAAAATCAACAGAGTTTCAAGGCAAAATCCAGTAGCTTTGCCACTACTGTTACAGCTATGAAAAATGAAGTTGAAGCCACAACAAAAACAGAAAGAAGACCACCTGTTGTAAATGTTTGCCTGTATTGTGGAGCTGGACATACTTTGGATCTGTGTCTTCTATTGGAGAAGAAAACACACAGTGAAAAGTTGTTGTTTCTTAAAGATAATGGAGTGTGTTTTGGTTGTTTGTGCATTGGGCACAGAAGTAAAGATTGCAAGAAACTTCTTTCTTGTAAAGTGTGCAATTTGAAGCATCCCACTATGTTGCATGTCCACTCAAGAGAAAAGGAAAAATTACAGGTCAGTAAGGAAGCAAAAGTAACAGGTTGTAGTGCTTTGTTGTCTGTACAGTCTAGTGGTCTTACTGGGGCCGGGGAGAAAGATTGTACACTCTCCATATTGCCAGTTCGAGTGAAATCTAAAAAAAATAATGAGGTGTTTGTTACTTATGCTTTCTTGGATCCTGGAAGCTCAGCATCATTCTGCACTGAGTCTCTCATGAACAGGTTGCATCTCTCAGGCAGAAGAACGAGCATTTTACTGCGGACGATGAGTCAAGAAATGGTTGTTGGTAGTCATGTTGTATCAGATTTGGAGGTGGCTGGGCTGGACACAGACAATTTCTGTGAGCTACCAGATCTGTTTACTCAAAAGAACATGCCTGTTAATCAAGGAAACATTCCTCGACAGGAGGATGTTCAA
This sequence comes from Cheilinus undulatus, assembly GCF_018320785.1. Lineage (NCBI taxonomy): Eukaryota > Metazoa > Chordata > Actinopteri > Labriformes > Labridae > Cheilinus > Cheilinus undulatus. Next base: position 46,343,814 of record NC_054877.1, read on the forward strand.
AGATGGCCACATTTGAGACACCTGAATATAACAGAGATTCATTCAGGTATTGATCTTTTGATCGGAGCCAATGTTCCAAAGGCCTTAGAACCATGGGAGGTGGTAAGGAGTCAAGATGGTGGACCATATGCAGTAAAAACTCTGCTAGGCTGGACTGTAAATGGACCTCTTAGAGGAGACTGCAGCTATGACAATACAGATGTCCAGACTGATGTCACTGTAAATAGAATCTCTGTTGCACGACTTGATGAATTATGGGGACAACAGATGAAAGCTGATTTCCCAGAATGTGTTCAGGATGAACAATTGAGTTTGTCAATAGAAGATCAGCACTTTATGAAGTCTGTCACAAAGTCTGCTACATTAGTTGATGGTCATTATACCATTGGCTTACCAGTGAAAGTAGGCAAGGTTAGCATGCCTAACAACAGGAAGATTGTGGAACAACGAGCTCTGAATCTTAAAAGAAGGTTAAGCAAAGACAGTCAGTTTCATACTGACTATACCAACTTCATGAATGATTTGCTTGCCATGGGCTATGCTGAGATGGTGCCAGCTGAAGATCTGGGTCGTTGTGATGGTAAGGTATGGTATATCCCACACCATGGGGTGTACCACCCACAGAAAGGAAAGTTGAGGGTTGTTTTTGACTGTGCAGCTTCATTCCAAGGAACATCTCTTAACACACAACTCCTTCAAGGCCCAGATCTGACTAGCTCATTGGTTGGTGTTATGACAAGGTTCAGAAAGGAGCCTGTTGTTCTGATGGCAGACATTCAAGCCATGTTCCATCAAGTTAGAGTGTCAAACTCAGACACTGACCTACTTAGGTTTCTTTGGTGGCCCAATGGTGACCTTGGTCAGGATTTGGTGGAGCATAGAATGCTCGTACATCCATTTGGAGCTACATCCTCTCCAAGTTGTTCGAGCTTTGCACTGAGGAAATGTGCTGAAGATAATCAGACACATTTTAATGAAAAGGTCATTAACACTGTGTTGCACAATTTCTATGTTGATGACTGCCTTGTTTCAGTCCGTTCTGAAGAAGAGGCAGTGGAGCTGTATCATGATCTCTGTGCTCTGTGTTCCAAGTGAGGTTTTCAGCTCACCAAGTGGGCAAGTAACAGACGTGCTGTGCTCGCAGCTATACCTCCAGAGGAGAGATCAAAAGAAGTTAAGGATCTAGATCTAGACAACGACACTTTACCAGTGGAGAGAGTGTTGGGTATGCTTTGGTGTATTGAGGCAGATTCCTTTAAGTTCAGAGTTACCCTCAAGAACAGGCCTCTAACTAAGAGAGGGATATTGTCTACCATCAGCTCTATTTATGATCCTTTAGGCTTTCTGGCACCTGTTGTGCAAAGAAAATCCTCCAAAGCTTGTGTAGGATTCAACAGGGTTGGGATGATGCATTACCGGCTACTGCCGCACAAGAGTGGATAGCCTGGATGCAGGAACTATATCTGCTTGCAGAATTTAAGGTAAACAGGTGTTTGAAACCTCCAGATTTTGGAGAAGTTGTTTCATCTCAGTTACACCACTTTGCAGATGCAAGCGAGGAAGGTGCGGAACAGTGTCTTATCTGTTGCAGCGAAACATTCATAACCAGGTTCACTGCGCCTTTGTGATGGGTAAGGCACGTGTGGCTCCACTGAAGTTCATCACTATTCCCCGCTTGGAATTAACAGCTGCAGTGGTTGCTAGCAGGATGGATAAGATGTGGAGGAAAGAATTGAGAATGCAGCTGCAGGACTCTGTTTTTTGGACTGATAGTACTTCAGTACTCAAGTACCTCAGAAATAAAACTTTGAGGTTTAAAAGTTTTGTAGCAAATCGAGTTTCTGAGATACTTGCCTCATCAGACTCATCTCAGTGGAAGTATGTTAAATCAGCCAGCAGTCCAGCAGATTTAGCATCTAGGGGTGCCAAAGTTGAATCTTTCCTTAAGACAAATGACTGGGTGTCAGGACCAAAGTTTCTGTTAGAGCCTGATTTCCAGTGCACAGTAGATCCTGATGATGCAGGAGATGTTTCATTAGAGGATCCTGAGATCAGAAAAATTGTGTCTATGAACTCCACTCAAGCTAGTGAGCAGATGGACTCAGTGATGAGATTTGTTTCTCACTTCTCCTCTTGGATCCATCTAAAGGAAATGGTTGGTTGGATGCTCAGGTTTAGGAGTATGCTTTTGTTTATTTGCCGAAAAAGAAGGCAGGTAAAGGCCATTCTTGTTGGATCTGGTTTGGAGAAAGAGCACGTTGAGGATAAGCTGCAGGAAGAAATGCAGGTTATCAAAGCACAGGTAGCCAGAGGTCCCCTTTCAGTTGAAGATCTTGATAATGCAGAAGCTGCAGTCATCAGTTATTGTCAGAGAAGCAGGTTTCCAGATGAGTTATCTAGTCTGCAGAAGGGTGAAAGCGTGAAAAGAACTAGCCAATTGTACAGGCTCAATCCTGTACTTGATGAGGGCATTGTGAGAGTTGGAGGTAGGCTTAATAAAGCGGTTATGCCAGCAGAAGCTAGGCATCCTGCAATACTGACCAAGGATCTCCACATTGCTGATCTTATTTTGCGTCATATACATCAAAGTACAGGGCATGGTGGACGCAACCACATGCTTTCTAAGCTTCGAGAAAGGTATTGGATTCCAGGTGCTAGTACTGCAATTAGGAGGATAACATCAAAATGTGTTGTCTGTCACAGGTTACATGCTACACCAGGGTATCAGCAGATGGCTGATCTCCCCTTAGACAGGGTTTGTCCTGATGAACCTCCATTTACCCGAGTTGGAGTTGATTGCTTTGGACCTTTTGAGGTTAAGAGAGGAAGGGCCACAGTGAAAAGGTATGGTGTTATCTTCACATGTTTAGCTGTGAGAGCCATACACCTTGAGTTAATGTCTTCTTTAGATACTGATTCCTTCATCAATGCCCTCAGACGATTTATAGCCAGAAGAGGTCAGGTGTTGGAGATTCGTTCAGATAATGGTACTAACTTTGTTGGGGCTGAACGCGAACTAAAGGAGGCCATAAAAAAATGGAATCAGAGTCAGATACACAACATGCTCCTTCAGAAGAAGATCCAGTGGATTTTCAATCCTCCCACTGGGTCACACTTTGGGGGAGTATGGGAGCGTTTGATAAGGTCAGTGAGAAAGGTGTTAAATTCTGTTATCAGAACACAAAGTCTTGATGATGAGAGCCTGCACACTGTTCTCTGTGAGGCTGAGGCAATTGTAAATAGTCGTCCCATAACAAAGGCATCAAGTGATCCCAACGACTTAGAAGCACTTACTCCTAACCATCTATTGCTTCTCAAGTCCAAGCCATCATTGCCACCAGGGGTGTTTCAGAAGGAGGACATGTATGTTCGTCGTCGGTGGAAACAGGTGCAGTACATGTCCGACCTGTTCTGGAAGCGCTGGGTCAAAGAGTACCTGCCAGGGCTTCAGGAGCGCCAGAAGTGGCAGGGTATCAGGAGGAACTTCGCTGGAGATCTGGTTGTCATCGTGGATGACTCTGCACCTCGCAACTCGTGGTTGACTGGGAAGATTATTGAAGTGATGCCTGATAGAAGAGGACTTGTGCGCCGGGTTCGCATCAAAACAAGGACTAGTTATTTGGACAGACCAATCACCAAGGTGTGCCTTCTTCAGGAGGCCGAAGAGCTGTGAGGACTTACAGCAACCTTGTCCAAAGATTTGGACATGTATTTGCATTTTGTCATGGACACATGAACTAATGGTTGCATTATTTTGAGAACATTTTGCAGGCTTGAGATGCATTGTAAGATCATTGTTTAAAGTATTGACTGTATTAACATTGCATGTCCGTCTCCTAAACAACTGAAAGATTTGTAATTAGTGCTTAGCATAATTAGGGGCCGGAATGTAGGAGCCAAACATGTAAGTTTGGAGATGCCTTTGGGTGTAGGTGGGTTTTGGTTTACACACGGATTAGTGGGTGTGGTGATTGGTGGCACGGTGGTGATCAGTTAACTTACCTTCCCCTGTGCACCTGTGGGGTGCTTCTGCTAAAAGTTGGAGTGGGGTGAGCACAGGGAGGACATTTTCTGTTGACCGCACGTTCTTGACTAAAGTTTGGCCTATTACCGGGTTTTGTTCGGCAAAGCTGTTAAATGGTAAGATGCAACGCTATGTAAATAAGCTGGGTTTGGTGCGATAAAGTAAGGAGTGCGCGTCTTCACTTTGACTCCCGTGCTTAGCCTGCAGCGGCTTTAATTTTGGATGGATCGGCCGCTATACCCTGTATTATTTTTATTTCAATATTTAGGAGTAAAACTCAATAACCAGCAGAATAACAACTTTAGGCTCACAGGGATGCTGTACATTATAATTCTATTTGTTGAGTCGTGTTCTGAGTCAAATATAGGTCTAAAATAATTTGCTAGTCTGCACAGTCAGTCCAGAAAGTTCACTCTGGTATCAGATCAGTACCTGGTATTGGCCGATACCCAGCACCTTAGTATCAGAATCATATCAGGAAGGAAAAAGGGGTATCAGAACATCCCTAATTTGCACTGCTTGAGGCAAACTCTTGTCTGCTTGTGTCTTTACATTGATTTACATGTAATTAGCATGCATAATTTTACCTGCAAGTAAAGTTATTAAAAGAAGGAAGACCTCCTAAAGGCTCTGGGGTTAGACCCTGCAACCAACAGTAAATCAATCAAGCCTTTAAGGTGTAATATAAAAAAGTGCATTACCTGCAACCAGTGGTAGTTCAAGAAATTTTTCACTGGGGTGGCCAAGGAATGTGCAGAGGTGGCCACAATGTATTTATGCACGTGAACAACATGTAAGATGCATGAAGCTTAAAGGCATGTAAGCCAATGATGTTCCAGAAATCATGGGAAGGCATCAGGGATAGCCAGTCATGATTTGGCTGCAGGAGCAGCTTTAAAACTGCAGCCACCTGCAACCCTTAGGACCAAGCCAAGACCCCCCCAGTGACATCCCTGGAGGTTGGTAGAACTACAGAGGATGCACTGAGGGTTTTTGCTGCTTGTTTATGCAGAAATCAGAGCTGACTTGTGTGGTTTTCTTCCTCACTTATGTTTTTTTGTTCCTATACTTTCTCCTCTGCTCTTTTAGAAAGAAACTGAAAAGTGGAACAACAAGAAGAACATAATAAGCAGCAGGGTCCATCGGTTTTAACTCTGAACTAGAGACACTGTGGCTTATTAGCTAAACAAGGTCCTCTCCTCATTCTGACTATGCCCCCCCCATATCTGCACCATTAAACATCCTCCACAGATCTACAGGGCTAGCCAGCAGCTTCCACGGATAGCTGCCTCTCATGTTTGCATCAAAACAACAATGCACAGGGTTTGTGAACTCTCCAGAATAAGCCTCGGTGTTGGGGTGTGGGTGTGTGTCTTTCTGGGATTAAGTGTGTGTTTACAAAGCCTCTTCCATCTGTGTCAGTGTGCATTGTCATTTAGTGGAAGGAAAAATATTTGAATTTTTACAAAGAAGCAAATCCCTGATGCTCATTTGAAATTCCCCATGAGCCTCCTGTGCTTTCTCCTTCCCATCTGGCCTTTCCGATCAGGTGGTTCAACTGAATCCTCCTCCTCCTCCATCCCCGGTTCTCTGATTCAGAGACGGAGAGGGAAGAAAAAGTCTGAACAGAGGAAAACAATCAACGAGGAGACGGAGAGAGACGCTCGCTGTTTCTAGAGACAATGCAAAGGATAAGGCTGCTCTCTAATCTTCTTATCAGATACCATGTATGTGGAAAATAACATGGCTATGGGACTATAAACAATGTATGATGGAGACGCTTTTCATGCCTCACAACTCTGCTGTTGATCTAGGACCATTGAAAAGAGCTAGAGTAGTCAGAATAGAACAAAAACACACATTTCTAAGTCTTTTCTATCCAGCTGGAAAAAACTGAAACCTGTGCAAAAGACACAGCTGAAGGGAAAGTTCATAACGTCTACCAGATCTATTGACCTTTAGGCCAGAGAAGAGATTATTAATCATAGAAACTGGATAAAAAAACCTATAAGTACTCCCACCTTGGATCAATAGAAATAATAAAGTTTAAAGAAATGATGATAAAACTAGGGCTGTAGTCAACCAAAGAAAAACTTGGTAGACCAAAATCGCACCCAGGCACCAACCAATCGATTGATCGTTAAGGTAAAAAAAAAAAAAAAAAGAATTAAAAATCAACTCACTGGGGACCAGTTTAATTCATACAGGGTCCTTACTGCACCTGCTTGAAAAATCTAAATCAAGGGTTCTCAACCTTTTCAGCCTGCAACGCACAAGAATAGCTCAAATGGGTTAAAATGGTGGAGAAGGTGGTGAAATTTGATTCTAAAAGTAGCAGAAATGGATTAGAAATGCCAAAAATTAGATAAAAGGGTCAATAAAACAAAAACAAAAAATTGGTTAAAGTGGCAAAAATGGGCATATTTAGTGGTAAAAGTGGCTTCAGCGATGGCTGAAATTGTGTTTAAGTGGCAAAAACAGGTGAATATTTGGTGAAATGGGATGAAAATTGATCTAAAATCGCAAAATGAGGGTTAGATGAGGCAGAAATAGTCAGAAACGGGCAAAAATAGGCTTTTCAAATCGTGAAATGTGGCTTAAAAAGTGGTAAAAGGGGTTAATATTGGCAATAATGTGTCAATAGAGTCAACAATAGGCAGAGAGTTGCAAGATTTGGTTTAGAAGTGGCAAAAACAGGCAGAAAAAAGTGGTGGAAAGGGTTTAAAACAGACAAAAAATGGGTTTTAAGTTGCAAAGTTATGTTAAAATTGACTAAATTGGTGGGATTAACGTGATTAACGTGATTAAAAAAGAGTTACAATTAGGCAAAAATTGGTGTAAAGTGGCAACAGTGTAATTCAAAAATGTGTGTGTGTGTGTGTGTGTGTGTTGGGGGGGGGACTCGCCGACTAGGGTGATCTTGGTCGACTACAAGCTTTTCTACCAAACAATCAACGAATCGAATGGAAGCTGCCAGCCCTAGATAAAACTTGGTAAAAGTCATTGCATTCGAGCTCCTTAACGTGGACTGATGTGGGTTGCAGCAGCTGAACTTTATGAGAACTCCAAAGCTACATTAGAAAAGAAAAGGGGTGATTTGATAAGTGAGTGGACTGTGGCACAGGAGTAGTATGTGTAAATTGGAGGTATGGCGTTGCTTTTCAAGGTAACACCATGACTTTACTTCTCAGTAGTCATCTTTTATGGTAATAAAATACCTTAAAAGTCATTTCACACTGAAAATATGCAGAGAACTTCACAGAAGTCAGTGTTAACCCTATCATAACTCTGTGTGAGTCTTTCACCTCTGCTTTACATCTTTAATCATGTTCCTTTAAACAGTCTCACTCTCCTGTGGTCACACTGAGCCCGTTTTAAATATAAGTAAATATTAGACTGAATAACCCACTGGAAAGCCTCTGTGGTCGTTTTTCCTCATGTCAGCAGCCTCTGCCTTGTATATGCCAGCTTTCCAGAGTCTGTCAGTCCCTTCTTTATTCTTTCTTTGTCTCTGAGGCTCCCAAAAACCAAACGCTGTTTTCAAAGCTCCTCCTGAGCCACAGAACATCTAACAACTGTTCTCACAAGCTGTCTGGATCCCCTGGTGGCAAGAAATCTTATTGTTTGATACATAAATTAATTTCAGCCTCTATTTCATCTCATCTCTTAAGAACTTTGCTTTTAGATCTAAAAACACATTGTTATATAGGAGTTACAAGAACATGCAGTCAGCCGCTATGATAAAAAATAATAAGAGGAAGTGAAGATACATTCATGCTCCTGTTCTTCTTTCTCTGAGTTTGACTTTAGTTTTTTCCTCTTTGAAGAAAGAGTCCTAACAAACTGGAAACAGTGGCTTTCTTTACTCTGTGTTCTGGGAGAGAACTCCCATTGTTTTTAGGGAACCGGCTTTACTGACGCCTACAGAGGAGAGACAAATAAAGGAGAGGGAACACACTGATGAAAAGAAAAATGATGAAGGAATAAGAACAGAGGAAGGACTGAGGACAGAAAGAGAACATGAAAACACGTGGTTAAAGACTGGTCACTTCAGGCTGCTCTCTGATCAGGCTCTAGGACGAAAACACAGCCAGGGGCTTCATATGGGGGTGAGTTAGGACGATTTTAAAGGCCGATGACTGACAGAGGCCCAAAAAGCATCCAACATTAGCTTCAAAAACAACCAAAAACATGAAAAAGACTTTCTTCTCGATAAACTGATCTAAATACAGGTTTTTAAAAACCCGTCTAGATTTTGATTGCTAAAGTAAACACCCTGTAACATGTTAAATCTCCCCACCCTACCCATGCTACCCTACCCATGCTACCCTACCAATTCTTCTCTACCTACCTATGCTACCCTGCCAGTTCCTCTCTACCTGTAAATTGGTGTGAACGTGGTATACCCATATGTACTTCCAGACTTATGGGTATGTCGCTACTATGTTGTCTATCTTATGTCTTAAACACATTTGCAATGTCATGATGTTCTACTTGGTGTTTTTAAATTTAAAAAAAATTCATGTACAGCACTTTGGTACAAACTCTGTTTGTTTTGAAAATGTTCATAAATAAAGTTGAACTTGGCCTTGACCTATGCTACCCTACCCATGCTACCCTACCCTACCAATGCTATCCTATGTAACCCATGCTACCTTAACCTACCCATGCTACCCTATCAATGCCTCTCTACCTACCTATGCTACCCTGCCCTACCTATGCTACCCTACCTACCTATACCCTACCCATGCTACCCTTCCTACCTATGCTACCTTACCCTACTGATGCTACCCTACCCTTCCCATGCTAGCCTAACAATGCCTCACTACCTACCCATGCTACCCTACTCATGCTACCCTGCCCTACCTATGCTACCCTACCTATGCTACCCTACGTAACCCATGATACCCTACCCTACCTATGCTACCCTACAGAACCCATGCTTTCTTAACCTGCCTATGCTACCTTAACCTAGCCATGCTACCCTGCCTATAATACCCTACACTACCCATGCTACCTTTCCCTACCCATTCTACCTGTGCAACCCTATCCATGCTACCCTACCCATGCTACTCTATCTATGCTACCCTACCGTACCCTACCTATTCTGATGCAACCCTATCCATGCTACCCCACCCTACTCCATGACATGGTTCAGTCCTGCCCCCCACATGTAGAAAGCCTTCTGACAGCAACATCATTCTAAGAGGCTTATCTGAACAGGGTCCTTGGTCAAAGCAGAAGTCATTTCTAACCCAGCCCTTAAGCTGGTCACAGGACAGAGGATCAAGGATCAAGGACTGGGGCCTGAGAACCGATGGGTGAGGACCAAACTCAGCAAAATTATGGTTGACCAAAAAGTTAAGCTGTGATGACCATATTATATTTTGAAACTGAATAAAAACAACTATTATCATAGAAACAAGCATTAATTTTATTTGTTTATGCTTTAGTACTTTTGAGCATTTTTTAAAAATGTTAAGCCCTTTTCTTAAGCCCCTAACCAGAATTACTTTTTTTTAATTGTTAATTCAATGTTAAGAAGAACCACTTTTTTGGAAAATAACTGAATATTTTAAAAAAAAAAAAAAAAAAAAAAAAAAGTGATAGAAATGGCCAAAAAGTGGAAAAAAAATTGATAAAAGGGGTAAAAATGGATTGAGGTGGTAAAAGGAAGTTGCAAAAAATGTTTCCAAAAATGGGTTGAGATGGCAACAAAAGAGTGACAATTATGAGCAGAAAGAGGCAAAATCGAAGTGAAGAAGATGCAAGATGTGGCAAAAATGATGAAAAAGTGACAAAGATGGCAAAATATTGAAAAAATTGGCAAAAACTGGAAGAAAAATTGAGAAATTGGACAAAAATGAATATATAGTGGCACAAATGTCAAAAATAATTTTCAAAAAATGGCTAAAACAGGCAGAAAAATTGAGAAAATGGTTTAAAAAATGATCAGAAGTGAGCAAAAAATTATTAAAAAGTGACAAAGATGGCAAAAAGAAGTGGCAGAAAAACTTAGAAAATGGACAAAAATGTGGCAAAAAAAAAGATGTCAAAAAAATGATTTTAGAAGTTAAATCGTTGTGAAAAATAGGTCGAAGTAGCATAAATGCCCAGAAAGAAGCAAAAAAAAAAAAGTAAAAAGTGGAAGCAAGTGTCAAAAATTGGTAAAAATGGGTAAAAAGAGGCAAAAATGGGTAAATGGCATAGAAGAGTTGCAAGAAAAGGCAGAAATGGCAAGGAAATTAAGAAGATGGGCAAAAAGTAGCAAAAAAAAGCAGAAATGAGTTTAAAACTGGCAGATTTTTTTTTTTTTGCAAAAAGTGGCAAAAGAAGGTGGAAAAATGGCAGAAAAAAGGTGTTGAAAATTGACAAAAATTTTATAAAAATGGATTTACAATGGCAAAAAATATGGTAAAAGTATATTAAAAAATGGGCAGTAAGTATTAAAGAAAATGAAGAATGGGTGAAAAGTGCCAACATGGTTAAAAGTTAGAAAAAAAAATAATTAAAAAAAACAAAACAGAAGCTTAAATGGGCAAACATATTTATTGAAAAAGGAGCTCCTACCAGTCACTGGGTGCATAAATGAGTGTAATTATCCTCATTATAAAGCCTTATTTGCACTGATGTTCTGTTATCTGTAATCCTCAGGATTAAAACCATGCCATCATGGAAACATAAGTGTAGGAACATACAGGAGCTGTCAGCACCAGTGAAGGTAAATAAGCTGAAGCATGGCACATTTTTTTATTTATCCCTGACCACCTCCAGCCTCTAAATCTCTTTATAACAGGGATGTGATCCGTGTCCTGCAGGTGGCCTCGGCTCCCAGGAGGACTAAATTACACAGTGTCCAAAAACAGGCGTGCATATGTTTGATTGTATTTGCCATCCTTGTAAAGATATAGGATTTTAATTGGCCCTCTAGAGGAAAGAGTGTATATCTGATGTAAGATACATAAAAATGTTGGATTAAAAAAGGAAGCAGAGAGAGAGAGGCTGTCAGAATAATCAAACATAATTGCTGCTAATGTTGGAACATGATCCTCCCAGAGTGAGCTCAGTCTATGAGCTGAGTATTAATAAGGTTTATAAATATCCTGGCTTTAATACGATCGTTGTTCTTAGTCTTTCTGGTCATCTATTTATAGTCTTTAAGAACATGATCGAGATCTTTGTAATGTCTGTGTTAGGTGGGCATGTTTGTGTTTGCTATAGTGATGTAAATATTGTGAGAGAAAGTCTGATCTGTTGAGTTTTGTCATCGTCATTGAAAGCATCATAACAGAGATTTGAGCCAGAATGTGGACTTTGTCTCTTCTCTGGCACAAATAAAGTCAGCGGGCAGGCTGATGGTTTCAGAGCTTTCCTCCATGCAGATTGTAATTTTTTTGAATTTGAGAGGACTGTATTTCCCCTGAGTGGGCGTGGCTTCAGCTCATTCAACAGACACGCCCACAACCATCCTGGAGCAGATTTTACTGCCTCATTTTTCATGATTTAGAAGCTCAATTTTATAAACTTAGAGATGTTTTATTTGACTGAAATTTGCACTAAGGGTTCACAACAGTGAGCTGTCATACAACAAACCTAAATACAGATTCATTTTCACTTTACAGGGTCTTTAATTGGAGCTTTACTGATTAACACTTTTAAAGACATTTGTTGCTGAAAAAACACTTCAGTTCATGCCTAAAAACCCTTCTGTTTCAGCTCTGCTCAGAGCGAGAAGCATGAAGGGCAAACTGAACCTGGGGGCGGGGCTAACTCCCTACATGACATCATGAGGGGAAATATGAGAACAGCTTGTTTCAGCACACATTTTCTGAAAGGTGGAGAAAGAGAGTGGGTGAGGGAATGGGTTTTTCTGGTATTTGAGGGGATTGTGGACAGGCCAGGGGCACATATTTTTGTTAGAAAAGCCTGAAAAAGTGATTTTTGCATAATATGTGACCTTTAATTGCTTCTTAACTGCTGTAGCTCGGTTGGTAGAGTCGGTCATTCTGCAGTCAGAGGGTTGTGGGTTCGATCACTACAGTCGGATGTAGATGCGTCCTTGGGCCCACATTTGGTCCCAGTGCTGCGTCGGCGTGTAAATGTGTATGGATGGGATCAGCTACTATTGATGGCTAGTTTCCATAGCAACCATCAGTGTGTGGACGGAGAAAAAGGATGTGACTGGGTTGGCGTGACCTGCGACAAGTGCTTGGAAATAAAACTCACTTCTCATCCTGATTCATGAGTCAATCTTTCAGAGCACCTGTGGGTTTGTTAACTCTCTGCACTCCTTCAGTGGTGAGCTGGCTCCTGGATCTTTGTGTCTTGAACCAGATGAAGGTTTCCTCCAGACAAAGTCAGTTCCACAAGGCGATAGTCTTTCTCAGCTGCAGCCTACACTGAAGACTGAACCCTGTACCTGATATTTTAAGCAGCTTCACACAATATTCACCTACGTGTGTACTTTAATAACCTGGGCTGGATTCCATAAATCCCTCCAACACTTTCTTGGCAGCAGAGAGAAACATTTTATTCCTTTGTGGGCGATGAGGATGCAGCCAAGCAGACTCCTCCTCCTCGCTTTTAGACCAGCTTCACTTCCTCAGTGTCACTGTCTTTATCGAAGGGTTAAATACCTGGAGAGCCTACAATAGCTAGCCTATCCTGAGCCTTGAGCTTGAGTCTAACAGCATCCCAACAGGAGCATTTACATTTAAAAAGGAAAATATGTACATCGTCTTGAGTACTTGGAGGTCGGAGTCTGCGAACTGGAGCACAATGACTTCCCTTTGTTCCAGCTCACAATGACATCACGTCTACTTTCAGTCAGGCCCACGCTCACAAAGAGGGCGCTCTGAGTCGACGGCCATTAGGAAGCGGATGCGCTGATGGGATTCAATTATTCATCCAAAGACCTTCAGGTATAGAGCTGCTGAAGGCAGCAGCAGATGTTGGATGGTGGTACAATGGATGAGAGGTCAACAGCCACACTTATTACCCATTCAGAGCCCCATCCAGCAGGAAGAGGACAGACTTTCACTGTACACTATATCTTTTCAGTTTCCTCTTCTGCTCTTCATTGTTTCTATATGAAGTAGTGAAGGTCAGCACAGTTTGAATAAAGGATGCTAGTGAGCTCTAGTGGAGTGAACATCACAATAATGAGAGATCATTAGGCTGGTTGGAGAGTATCAAAGATGCCTGTCTTTGCTTTAACCCTTTATGACCTACCATAGAAGGCTAAAACAACAATAAACTGCCTCAATTTGGAAAAGAAGGGAGGATATTTCTGAAAGGAAACAATAATAATACACTAAGTAACTTTAAAAACGCACATTGTAAAATTTGCTAGAATTGTCATGAGATGTATGACTGATTGTGCCTTTTCTCAACCACAGACCAACTCATGAGAGTTGAACTCACAAGTGTATAAACTGGGTAGGTGAGTGAAATATTGGGATGGGATAAATTGTTGACTAAAAACGTGTAGGTGCATACAGCTCTTCAGGAGGAACGGCAGGCGATCCACAGAGACAGATTAATGGCCTCATAACATCTATGCCTCGGAGAGTGGCCGATTTGGTGCGAGCAAATGGAGGTCATACCAGATACTGAAATTTGGAATGTGCGTTTTTAAGTTACTTAGTGTAATTTATTTATATTGCACATTTAAAAACAGTTGCTTTAACACAGTGGTTCTCAACGCACCCCCAAAATAAAGAGGCCGGGGACCCCCGCTGGACCTGAAGGTGGTTGAACAGCCAGGAACATTCAAGAATAGTCGTGTGCAGACAAGGCCGTCCATAAGGAGGGGTAGAAGGGGAGGTTTCTGGGACCATGGAGGTCAGCAAAACCAGGGTCCATTGTGAAGTTAAGCTGTGAAAACCATATTTTATATTTGACCTGAATAATAATCACTCTAATCAAAGAAACAAATAGCTTTATTCATTCATTTGTTTAATAAAAAGCATTGAAAATAAATTAAAATAACTTTTGGTAAAATGGGTTGACAATTGCTAAAACTGGTTATTAAATGCAAAAAATGATGGAAAAGGTGGTGAAATTGGATTTTTAAAAAATGTAAATAGGTTAGGAATGGCTAAAAAGAGAGAAAAGTGGCAAAAAATAACCAAAAATGGGTTAAAGTAGCAAAAACGGGCAAAATAAAGTGGTAAAGGGGATGAACAAGTGGCTGAAATGGCTTTTAATTGCAAAAATTCATGGAAATTTGGTGGAATGGGATGAAAAATTGATATAAGCTGGCAAAAGTGAATGGGTTAATGGGCAAAAAGGGTGTATAAAGTGGTTGATAGTGGCAATAATGGGTCAACAGAGGCAATAATAGGCAGAGAGTGGCAAGAATTGGATTAGAAGAGGCAAAAACAGGTCGAAAAAAAGTGATGAAAAGGGTTAAAAATGGACAAAAATGGGTTTTAAGTGGCAAAAATGTGTTAAAATTGGTGTTAAAAAGTGATGAAAAAGGGTATAATTAATCATTTATCCTTCTTTAAATGAAAGTAACTGTTGTTCAGATCGTAATTAAAATGGGTTAAAAGAGCTAAAATTAGATAATTATGGCAAAAATAGTGGAAAAGGTGCTGAAAATAGATTTTTAAAGAATGTAAATGGGTTAAAAGGGGTAACATTTAGATTTAAAAAAAAGAGTTACACTGGCAAAAACAGCCACAAAAAGTGATTAAAGGAGATTTAAAAGTGTCTGAAATAGCTTAAAAGTTCAAGAAATTGGTGGAAATTTGGTGGAATTGGATGAAAAATTGATTTAAACTGGCAGAAATGGGTTAACTGTTGTTAAAATGGGCAAGAAGGGGAGTAAGAAGTGGTTGACAGAGGTAATGATGGGTCAACAGAGGCGGCAACAGGCAGAAAGTGGCAAGAATCGTTTAGAAGTGGCAAAACAGAAAAAAAGTGATGAAAAGTGTTTAAAATGGACAAAAATGGGTTTAAAGTGGCAAAAATGTGCTAAAATTGGTGTTAAAAAGTGATGAAAAATGGTTAACATTTGGATGAATTGTTGTAAAGTGGCAACAGTTTAATCTAAAAAATAGTCGTTGTTTTTTCTAAAACATCTGGAGACCCCCTCTCAGTTTCTCATGACCCCCAAGGGGGTCCTGACCCTAAGGTTGAGAACCACTGGTCTAAGGTAAGGGGTAGAGGCCCAAGGAATATATCTGCACTGTTGGCCTACTCCAAGTATGCAATACTGCTGATTAAAACAATAACAAAAGATCAGATTTCCTGTTATTATTTGTATTATCTTTGTAATGCTATATGAAGATTTCGGCCTTTTGAAGCTGATTTAAGTTCTCATTCATCCTCTACAGAACAGGTGTCAAACTCAAGGCCCGGGGGCCAAATCCGGCCTGTGGAGCAGTTAAATCTGGCCCCCAAGATGATGTCATATTTCTGTTCTAACCGGCCCATCAGTCTGAGGTCTGCAGAAGTATAAAAATGTGAACTTATCCTTGATGACTTAAGGTATCCTTGTTAGGTCACAAAATCTGATAAAGTAAGGAGTAAAAAAATCAGGAATGTGGGAAAATAAAATTAATTTGTGTTTTAATTTCACATTTTCAATTCAGCATCTCACAATCAGGACCCAGACTTAGGATTTTGACCTTTTATTTCATACTTTGATCATTTCAACTCATAATTTTGACTTCTCATGTGATATTTTGAGCTTTAAGATTGATCATTCTAATTTTTAAGTGATCTTTATAACTAATTATTTTGTATTTTATTTCATATTTTCAACTCCAAACTTTGACTTCATAATACCATAGTTTGACCTTTTAGACTCACAACTTAAAATTTTGAATCATATTTTGACTTTTAATTCATAATTACAAATTGTATTTAATATTTTGACCTTTTAAACTTGTGATTTTGACTTTTTTTCTAATATATTTGCATTAAAAAACATTATTTTTCAATTTCAGTTTCATATTTTGAACGTTTTAAACTAATACATTTACTTTTTTTCAGATTGTGAGCCTTTAAACTTATCTTTTGTCAAAATTGTTTACCAGCAGTACTACATTTTTTCCCTCCTATTCTATTACCGGTGAAACACAGCTGACAGTTTCTGGTTTAAAAGGTGGCCCTGTTAGGCCCTCAGGTAAGCCCTGAATCCAGAACCTGACCCCTGCTCTACAGCCATGGAGACGGTTTATTATTGTCCATCCATCCATTTTCTATACCGTTTATCCTGTTTGGGGTCGCGGGGGTGCTGGAGCCTATCCCAGTCCCACCTAGACCGGTCACCAGTCAATCACAGGGTGACATATAGAGACAGACAACCAGGCACGCTCACATTCCCATCTACGGCCTGTTCAGAGTCACCAGTTAACCTAATGAGCATGTTTTTGGTGGTGGGAGGAAGCCGGAGTACCCGGAGAGAACCCATGCATGCACGGAGAGAACATGCAAACTCCACACAGAAAGGCTCTGACCGGGAAGCGAACCAGGGACTTTCTTGCTGTGAGGTGACAGCGTTAACCCCTGCGCCGCTGTGCAGCCCGGTTTATTATTGTGTGACTCTGATTTCATTTAATGATGCTGCTTTAATTTGAGTTTGGAGGCTAATAAGGTCAAACAAATTCACAGTGAGCACCTATTTAACACAAACTGCTCCCTTCTTTCAGCCTCTTATGCTTTGAAAAGAAAACAGCGCTGAAAAGGAGCTTTCATGTTGCAGAGTGTCACCAAATAAAGCTGCATGCTATCAAGGTTTCCCCTCTCTGTAAACAGTGTCAGCCAAAAGGTGGTGTTTTATTCATCTAGTCGTCTGAATGCTTGATTAGTTAATTAGTCTTGATTGGAGCTCCTGAACCGAAACACCGAGCGAGTCCTCTTACTCTCTAACAGTAGACGAAATGATTCTAAAAACACAGAAGACCACTGACAGAGGGACCGTTTCAGGCCAGTGTTGATCTGACTCTCCTCTGAAGGCAAACATCAGCCATGAGACCACACACCTGGAATACAGTGTTGCACTCGGAGAGCGCAGACCTCCGCCATTAGCCCTATCTCCCAGTAGTGAAGAATCCTTTAAAAAAATTCCTGGATCCAGACGGTGATCCGGATCACTCCCAAAATCTAATCAGTTCTTCCTTATGCCATTTCTGACATTTCCTGAAAATTTCATCAAAATCCATCCATAACTTTTTGAGTTATGTTGCTAACAAACTAACAAACTAACTAACAAACCCTCCTGATCACATAACCTCCTTGGCGGGGTTAAAAGTATGACAACAAAATGTTTGCTAACAACTTTTTTCAACAAGGATGATGGGACGAGGAAAATGGATCACTGAGGATTAAAACTCTGAGGAAAAGTGGATCACTTTTTGTTACAGAGACGAGGCTAAAATGGTGCCGAACTGACGGACATTCAGCGCAGGGGTTAGCACAGTTACCTCACAGCAAGACGGTTCCTGGTTCACTTCCTGGTCAGAGCCTTTCTGTGTGGAGTTTGCATGTTCTCCCTGTGCATGCGTGGGATCTCTCCGTGTACTCCGGCTTCTACCCGCCTCCAAAAACATGCTCATTAGGTTAATCGATCACTCTAAATTGCCCGTAGGTGTGAGTGTGAGCGTCTATGTCAGCCCTGTGATTGACTGGCAACCAGTCCAGGGTGTACCCCGCCTCTCGCCATATAACTGCTGGGATAGGCTCAAGCCCAAATGGGATAGTGGTATAGAAAATGGATGGATGGATGAAATGCTTTGGAATCAGGCTTTATTATTTCAGTACTGTATTTAAGGTTGGAAAAATAAGCAGGTATCTCTATGCATCAATGGCTCCGCATCACGATGCATTACAGGAATGATTATTTTCCGAATCAAGTCATGCATTCATTCCCTTGTTGATTTGCCGTTAGCATCATTTTAATTGTTGTTCAGTTATGCCAGTTTCTGTGTACTTTACTGTAGCGTTCTCCATAATCTTATCAACAGATTTCTGAGGCTGAAGAGAGATTTATGATGGCAGTCTGCAGTGTATGGAAGCGCTGCAGAGCTCAGAGAGAGGAAGCAGGACATGAAATATAGAGGTACTGTTAATGTAAGATTTAAAGCTCTGCTCATTATGCTTTAAAAATGGTCTGAGAAGCCTCTGTGATTGTGACTGATGAAAGCACAGCCATGCTTGGGTAATATCCAGAGGTGCTGATAGGAACACGGCTGAAACTTTTACACCTCAGTCTGCAGGTTTTTCTCTCCTTCAGCCGCTTTTCTCTGAGACGGCTTGTTTTTGATGAAAAATTCAAAGAATGCCTCAAAGTTGTCATTACACTGTGAGCACAAAATGCCACAGACAGCAAGCTCCTTGGTTTTAATTGGACAGCAGCAGCAGCCTGGTACAGGCATGATTCATCAGTCTTCACGTGTCGTCTCTTTCTCTGGAAGCTATCTCGCCAAATTATATTCTCCCCTCGCTCCCACACTACACATTTACTGCAACTAAATTCCCCGTCACAACAGCCAGCCTGCTGTAATTGGTTCTTAAAGCGGCTCCTTCCTGTGCTTAAGGAGACCAAACAGTCTAATGGTGTGTTTCAGATCCCACCTGTGGAACAGTTCAGGTCACATTTAGCAGGATGGCTGTGGTTTATCATAGCTGCACATCGTATCGATCTGCAGGATTTAGAGCGGTCGGCTCAAGTTTGGCAGTCCTTACAATGAGATAAAAAGTGTTTAAAGAGCATTTTACAATGTTAAGCCTGTAAAAGTCAAGAAAAGGAGTGAATAAAGCAAAACTCTGCTGCATTAAATAAGAAATATTTCTACATGTGGGTTTATTTTATTTAACAGGATGCAATCTACAATCTGCATCAGTGTGTATAAATCTTTTGACGTTAACAGACACTGTGACCAGTGTCTGGTTGTAACACAGATGAAGAGAATGATTACCTGGGTCAAAAGCCCCTGAGTGAATCCTTCGTGTTGTCAGAAACGGGGTCTAAAAGAAAGGTGACACTGCCACCTGCTGCAGCTGCTCTGATTTCACCCTGAAGCTCGCAGCTTTAAAACCAGACACTTCTTATCATTCATGGTTTCTATTACATTTTTATGAGTACAAGGAAGCAGCTAATACCTGATAGGAATACGAGGAAAAGACAAGCAGAGGAGGCAGGGATGTCAGATGAAGACGAGACAGAGAAAAAGGCTTGTTAGAATCTTTCATGAGAGGAAGACCACGGGAGCAATAACAGAGCCAAACTGCTGGATGATTTAATTTCAGCGTAAACTGTGTAAGTGAATCACTCCTTTGAGAATAATTGATTTACTGATTAAGCTCAGGAACAGCAGAGGAAGAAGAGCAAATAAAGTAAAACATGCATGGCTGCATCTGCAAAAGGAGCATTTAATATGACTGGGAGCTGCAATCCTAACCTTTTATTCAGGAGCAGCTTTTTTAAGAGCTTTCAAACCATCTAAATGTAGAAGAACAGATACAGGCTGCAGGCACAGACTCAATAATCAAAGAAACAGTGACGCAGTTAAAGAAGAACACAGCAAGAGAGCTGGCAACAACGTTAACAACACCGTCAGAGCTCAGCACACATTCGAAGGACTGAATACAGTCAAATTAGTTCAAAAGCAGTGAATCCATAGAAGCCTGGATGGCAACATGAGGGTGAAACAGGCTGTATGCTATAAAAGAGGAGGCTGGGGTGGAGGAGGTTAAGTGTGGTGCATTAATGCAGGGGTTCCTAACCTTTTCAGTCCCTGACCCCCAAAATAAAGGTGCCAGAGACCAGGGACCCCCACTGTACCTGAAGGTGGCTGAACACAGCCATGCACATTCAAGAATATTCATGTGGAGACAAGGCCGTCCATAAGGGGGGACAAATAGGAGAGCTCTCTGGGGCCCAGCTAAACTGGGGGCCCATGGAGGTCAGCAAAATCATGGCCCATTGTAAAGTAAAGCTGGGACTTCCATATTTTATATTTAACCTGAAAATACTAACCACTCATAAAATATCAAATAACACTCATCTGTGTAGTAGATAGTTGTATTAAAAATGTACATCTATTTTGTAAAAAAAAAAAAAAAAAAAAAAAAAAGAATTAAAATGGATTAAAAATGGGAAAAAATAGGTTGATAATGGTAAATAATGGTGGAAAAGGTGGTGAAATTGGATCTTGAAAGTAGCAGAAATGGGTTAGAAGTGGAAAAAAATAACCAAAAAAAGGCAAAAATGGGTTAAAGTGTCAAAAATGAGCATAGATAGTGGTAAAAGGGAATTAAAACATGGCTGAAAAGTTTTTTAAATTGGCAAAAATGGATGAAAATATTGTGAGATAGGATAAAAAATAAATATAAACTGGCAAAACAGTGCTGTGAAAGAAAAAATAGGCAGATATTGTTAGAAAATGGCAAAAGTGGGCATATCAGATAGTGAAATGTGGTTAAAATGGAAAAAATAGGCATAAAAAGTGGTAAAACGGGGTAATAGTGGCAATAATGAGTCAACACAGGCAGCATTAGGCTCATGTGGCAAGAATCGGTGTAGAAGTGGCAAAAACAGGTTAAACTGGTTAAAAGTTGACAAAATTGGTGTAATGTGGCAACAGTGGAATTCTAAAAACATTCCTGTTTTTTTTTTTTAAGGGAATCTGGAGACCCCCTCTTAGTGTCTCATGACTCCAAAGGAGGTCCTGACCCCAAGGCTGAGAACCACTGCATTAATGCAAGCAGTCATTGTCAGAGGGTGGCTGGGATTTTTCCACCAAAATAACATGAAAATAGAGGTGCATCTGGAAAAATGGGAATTTTCAAGGAGTTAAACTTCCATATATTCTAGATTCATCAAAAATATTAGAAAATCACAAAACATCAGTGAAAGAAAGGATTTATAATACAGGAAAGCTGACCTTTAGCTCGTGGCATGGAGGCGATCCATCAATGCAATATTTTCACAGATTTTACTGCAATTGAACATGGAAATGATCATGCATTAATGAGGCCAAATAAAGGGGAAATATTATTAAAAATCCCTTTTTTGGTCTTTTCTAACAAAAACAGCTGGCAGCTGAGAGGAGGATCGTTCTGAGCAGGGCTGAAACAGAGCGGTTTTTAGGCGTGCAAAAATCTAATACTGGAGAGTTTTTTCAGCAGCAACATTCACAGATGCATTATGGGATCTCTGAGACCAATATAAACTTTTCTTAAAAGGGTCAAATATGTCCCCTTTAGCCCAACATTCCAGTTATATAACCCAAAATTTGGCTAAAAATATTTAACTTATTTTTACAGTAGAATCAACCCGGCACTGTAGTAAGTTTGGATTGAATTTTCAACCCATCTCACTGGTTAAAGGAACAGCCCACTGTTCTGGGTCAGATTAACTCAGCGTGTAGTTGGTCCAGTAGTTACCCAGCAGAGTAGCTGGAAACTAGCCAGATTGGGTTGTTTTAACCCAGCATTTTTTACAGAGTAAACAGCTGTGGATGTCACAGGGCACTTCAGAACGACCCAGAGCTAGAACCTAATAGGCTCTCTGTTTATGGATGTCCTTTGTGCAGGTTATTTTGTAAAAGAACATCCAGGATTACATTAGGCATCTCTTTAATTTTCCTTCTCTAAGGAGAACACGAATCACTGAAAACCCCACAAAAGCAAATCTCACTGAGCCTGAATCAGGACAGAGTTTTAATTACACCTGTCTATTGTGCTGCTGCCGTGTCATCAGAATTCTCTGTTAATGAACAGAGGATCTCTTTGTTCCTTTAGACTTGTTAAAGAGCCTCTGCTGCTGTAAAAGAATAAGGAGACTTTCTCAGTACAGTACGCACCTTTAATAGAGGACAGACGATCTATTATTCAGGGGATGAATGCGGGAAAATCACTGGTTTAGCATATCAAGTCAGGGATGAGAGGGATGTCTGCGCTCATAAAAACTAAGATTAAAGTTAAGAGAGGAGTGTGAAGCCTGCATTCATCCTGACAGTAAAAAAAGAAACGCCGTGCAGTGCTGACAGGGCACAGAGCAAAATTACAATGTTCATTAAGCTGTCTGTAAATCCTGGCTCAGCTGGGAGCAACAGCTGACACACACTGTACATCACACACACAAACGCTCACACACCTCATTTAAACGCCCCTAAATCTCCTCCTGTCCCAAAATATGGGCTGGGATAGCAAAGAAATTAAAGGCAAAGAGAAACTAAACTTTAATGCATTAATTAATGCCTTTAAAATCAACAAACTCTTTATCCATGAGGAAGTTTGCAACTTCAGCACATTTTTGGTCATTTATTTCCAGTTTTAAACCATTTATATTTTTTTTAAAAGTTCAATTTAGTCACCTTTTCCATCATTTTTTGCCTGTATTTACCAATTTTAGCCATTTCTAACCCATTTTAACAAAAGATATTTTCATTTATTTTCAGGGCTATTTACTACACAAATGAAGAAATAGAGATTTCTGTTTCTTTGATAAGAGTGGTTATTACTGAGGTCAAATATAAAATATAGTTTTCACAGCTTAACTTCACAATGGACCATGATTTTGCTGACCTCCATGGGCCCCCAGTTTGGCTGGGTCTCAGAAACCTCCCCCTTTATTTCCCCTTATGGAGGACCTTGTCTGCACCCGCCTTCAGGTACAGTGGGGGTCCCCGGTCTCTGTCACCTTTATTTGGGGGTCGTGGGCTGAAAAGGTCTTGAACCACTGCTGTAATGGGCTATAATTTTATAACCTGACAAGAAACATCTCAATGATTCCCAAGACTTCAGGAGAAATATTCTGTGGACAGTTAAAACAATTCTGTGAAGAAGAGTGGGCCAAAATTCCTCCACAGCGATGAGGAAGACTCATCAGCAGTTATCACAAACGCTTGATTTCAGTCATTGCTGCCAAGGGTGGAACAACCAATCAGGTTCATTACTTTTTCACACAGGGCTAGGAAGGTTTGGATTTTTTCCCAATAAAATTAACACTTAGAAACTGTATTTTGTATTAACTTACAGATATGGTTGATTTGCAACGGATTAAAGACACAGATGCCCTATACCACTGATAATCAACTGGCAGCCCGGGGGCCACATCGGGCCCCCCAAAACCTCCTGTCTGGCCCCCGAAAGATTATTAAATTCAGAGAAGATGTTGTGGTTTCAAGATAATCCTTTGGCTTTAAATGTCTGCAGCTGTTAAATCCATCCCCCAAAAACAAAATTGAAATAGTTTTAGAATGACTCAACATTTGATCTGGTTTTAGGTTGGCATAAGTGCTGCAAAAATGACCAGATAAAGTGGTGAAAAGGGGCTAGAGAGTAGCAAAAATGGGTGACAAGCGGCAAAATTTGTTGTGGAGTGGAGCAAAGGGATGAAAATTGGCAGAAAAAGTGGTGAAAAGAGGTTAAAATGTGGCAAAAAAAATGGTAGTAGAGGGAAAAAAGGGGCAAAGGTATCAAAAATGGTTACAAATGACAAAAAATAGTGCAAAAAGGTAATGAAAAGAGGTTAAAAAGTGGCAGGACAGAAGAAAAGTGGCATAAATAGACAAAACAGTGGCACAAGGGGATAAAACATGCGGGAAAAGTGGGTCAAAAGGGGTTAAAATCTTGCAAAAAAAAGGTTTAAAGAGGCAAAGAGGGGGCAAAAATTATCAAAAAGAGGTTAAAAGTGTCAAAAATGGGTTAAAAGAGGCAAAAAATTTGTTTTAAAGTTGCAAAAATTGCAGAAAAAATGTAATGAAAAGGGGTTAAAAAGTGGCAAAAATGGATAAAACAGTGGGCCAAAGTGGATAAAACATGCAGGAAAAGTGTGTTAAAATCTTGCAAAAATTGGTTGAAAGAGTCAAAAAGGGGCAAAAAAAAGTATGAAAAGGGGTTAAAAGTGTCAAAAATGGGTAAATACTGGTGCTAAATCACAGTTGTGGAGGGCCCATTCTCTGTGATTTTCAGGGGTCTGGCCAGTTCTGTTGTCAGGTCTGTCTCCTTGTGGCCTGCTGCGTTATGGATAGTAGGGATAGATCTCACTGGTAATGACTAAAAATGTCCTGTGTTTTGAAAGAAAATACAAATACTACTACAATAATATTTTGATAAGACCAAAATATGTATTTAATTTTTGTGTATGTGAAAGTCGGGCCCCCAGAGTTTCTGTCGAGACTAAAGCTGGCCCTTGTGCAAAGATACTTGATGACCCCTGCCCTACACTATGATTACAAATGACTAGACGTCCCTAGGTAATACTAATCCCATGCGAGTAGGGATTCAATTTAAACCAATGTTTGGGTATCTGCATTAAGCAATACTGTTTGCCTTCAGGTTTTTAAACGGTTTTGTCTTAATAAAGTCTGATGTAAACATAAATGTGTAGTCCAGCATGTCTCAGTATGCAGCCAGCCTAAATGGAAAATCTACATCCCTGTTTCTGATAACAGAAAGGTTTTCTCAGAGTCTCCCCAACTGTCAGATACTCAGATGAGAGCGTTCCAGCCTTCTAACTGCCGCCCCTGCAGCCTTCTTCAAGCGTTTCCTCGCCGTTATTACTCCATAAGAAGCAGCACACTGGCAGGGCTAACAGCAGCACAGCTGCTCCTCATTTTCTCCTCGTCTCCTGACCATTTAACCCGCCACTCACTGAACCACCTGCCATTCCACATCGTGTCACTCTCTCACATCCTCAGAGGGTTCCTGGTGTTTCACCTGAGCCCCACAATAATCCACACACCTGAGGCCGGATGGTCACAAGTTTGTTCCTGAACTCTATTTCTCGACTTTGATGGAAAGCCTTTGAGGGTGAGGTATGTCCTGATAAAAGATCTCACAAAGTCTCTAAAACACACACTGGCACAAGTCTTTAGTCATTTTAAGATATCACAACTCTGAGGTCAGCTGAGCTTTGCCATGAATTAAGCATCAACTGTTCATGTTGTCTACTGTTTTAGTAAAACTGAAACACAGAAACGCCCATGAAAATGCTTTTTTTGTGCATATTTGTCACTCTTAAATGCTTCAGATCATAAAACAAACTTTGCTATTAAACACAAAAACCCGAGTAAATAAAAAAGTCTGTTTTTTAAATGATTTCATGTATTAAGGGAAAAAAGCCATCCAAACCTAGCTGGCCCTATGTGAAAAAGTAACAACTATCATAAATTAACTGTGGTTAACTGCATTTTCTGGAAAAACAATCCAGAAATCACTTAAATAGAAGCTGTCTGACAAAGTGAAGTCAGCTACAAGAGCTCAAAAAGCAACACATCTAAAGAAATTCAAGAACAGATAAGAAACAAAGTCACTGACATCTATCAGTCTGGAAAGTTAACACAGACATTAATGAACCATGCTCAGAGCCATTATCCACAAATGGAGAAAACTTGGAACAGTGGTGAACCTTCCCAGGAGTGGTCGGCCAACCAAAATGACTCCAAGGGTGAAACGATGACTCATCCAGGAGGTCACAAAAGATCCCAGAACCACATCCAATGACCTGCAGGCCTCACTGGCCTCAGTTAAGGTCAGAGTTCATGGCTCAACCATAAGAAAGACACTGGGCAACAATGGCGTCATGGGAGAGTTCCAAGACCAAAACACCTGCTGACAAAAAAGAACACAAAGGCTCGTCTCACATTTGACTAAAAACATCCTGATGACCCCCAAGACTTCTGGAGAAATATTCTGTGGACTGACCAGACTTAAGTTTTGGAAGGTGTGCGGCCCGTTCCACCTGGAGTAAAAATAACAGCATTGGATAAAAAGAACATCATGCCAACAGTCAAACATGGGGGTGGCAGTGTGATGGTCTGGGGCTGCTTTGCTGCTTCAGGACCTGGACCACTTGCTGTGATTGATGGAACCATGAATTCTGCTGTCTACTAGAAAATCCTGAAGGCCAACGTCCCTCGTGACCTCAAGCTCAAGCACTCTGAGGTTATGCAGCAGGACAATGGCCCGAAACATACCAGCAAGTCCACCTCTGAATGGATCAAAAACACAAAATTAAAGTTTTGGAACAAGTCAAAGTCTGGACTTAAATCCAGTTGAGATGCTGTGGTGTGACCTTAAACGGGCAGTTCATGCTGGAAAACCCTCCAACATGGCTGAGTTAAAACAATTCCATGAAGAAGAGTGGGACAACATTCCTCCACAGTGATGAGAAAGACTCATCAGCAGTTATCACAAATGCTTGATTTCAGTTATTGCTGCCAAGGGTGGAACAACCAGTTATTAGGTTCAGGGGGCGATAACTTCTCCACACAGGGCTAGGAAGGTTTAAAAACTGTATTTTGTATTTTCTCAGGTTATCTCTGTCTAATATTAAATGTGTTAGACGATCTGACTGTTTTTAATTTAGAGTATATAGTAGATTTTATCCCAGCAGAGTCATTGGTTGTTGATTCAACATCAAAGAAAAAAAGGGCCAATTTGAGGTCTGACTAACTCTGATATTATAACAGGTTTTATTTTATTTTCATGTTCAGTTGCTTCTCCTCTCCTGAATCAGGCCGAGTTATCTGCAGTCCAAAGGATGTGTCCAAAGCCTTCTAGCTAAGTCAGTGTTACTCAACCCGGCTCAACCAAAGAGCCAAATTGTTGAAAAATACATTTGCAAGAGCCACAATCTAAGTGGTGAGAAGCAATTAAAATAAGTTATATGTGGCAAAAATCGTCAAATTGCAGCAAAACACTGGGAAAAAGTGCCGAAAATTAATTGAAAGTGACCGAAGGAGAAAAATGAGTAGAAAGTGACTAAAATGGGCAAAAATCAGAAAAAAGGGTGGGAAAAATGGGCAAAAAGTGGCATTTGATTGCAAAAGGCAGCTTAAATGGGCAAGAAGTGGCAAAAAAATGCAAAATGTGGGATAAAAGTGTCAAAAAGGGAGAAAAGTGACAAAAAAGAGGCAAAAATGGGCTTAAGCTGTCAAAAACATGGAGAAAAATGAGTGAAAAGTGACTAAAATGGGCAACAATCAGAAAAAAGGTGGGAAAAATGAGCATAAAGCATGAAAGGGTGTCAGAATGGAAAATTAGTGGCATTTAATTGCAAAAAGCAGCTTAAATGGGCAAAAAGTGGCAAAAAAGGTAAAGGCAAAAAAAAGTGAAAAAGCTGGATATAAGTGTCAAAAATGGGCTAAAACTGGTAAAAAAAAAAAAAAATTATTAAAGTAGCAAAAATAATGGAAATAAGGGCAACGGAAATATGCAGGAAAAAAATAGAGGTTGACAATTAAAGCCACCCGTGTAAGTGTGGGAAACAAACTGATTAATGTTACCTGCAATGGATAATTTCTGATGTTAAATTTTCCTTTAAAGGTTTTCTGGGGGAATAATATTTCAAAGTAAAATATAAAAGAGCCACAAATCATCACCAAGGAGCCACATGTTGAATATCCCTGGTTTAAATGATCAGATGTGTTTACTGAGGTCTGCTCAAACTTATTCTTAATTTTCTAAACTTGTTTTTTCTCTTTCTGTCGTCTGCTGTGTTTGTGAATCAAGCTTCTGGTTTCAGGTCTTTTTTCTTTTAAACGCTCCATTTTATTTCCCAGTATCTGACTGATTATAATGCAGATTTAGATCTATATCATCGACTAATCTAAGCATACATATTTATCTCTGCACTTAGCCTCAGATTTATCCACTAGAACTGTAAGCCAAACAGATCAATATCATCATAAACCTCCCTGAAGGAGAGGTGTTTAAGGTCAGAGCTCACAGCACATTTTATATGGCACAATTATTTTATGTCCAGTCACAAATCAGGACTCACACTCAGAGATACTGCAACAACAGGTGGGTTCATTTATGGAGAAAATAATAAGGAATATGAACTTTAAGAGTCAATTATTAAAAAAAATAAGGTCCATAAATGTGATTAGAAAATGAGCTGGTTACCTTTTTATGACCTTGATAAAAAATGTCAGGGGGTCAAGGACAGGCGTGAGTAACAGTACCGCCCCTCTGTATCTATCTGGAGAGCTGACTCCGCCCACTTCTGTTGCCTGTTAGGTTGTTTTGTATTGAGGTGTCTTTTTAATGTTATTTTAAGGTGAATGCACCATTTCATTCCCGTAGATGAATGAATGTGACGCCTTCAGGACTCCCAGAATGCTCGCATGTCCCCTGGAAGCAGTTTTAAAAGAGCTTTATTCTCTCAGTATGTGAAATTCATCCATGAAACATTAGTTTTTAATGAACAGACACCTCAATAAAAAAAAAAGATCATAGACAACACCATTATTGCCATTATTTACCCAATTTAGCTATTTTAACTTATTTTAATTCTGTTTTTAACAAAAGGATTTACGTTTTTAAGAGGGATACTTACTAAACAAATGAATTTAAATTTGTTCTGTTGGTAAGAGTGGTTATTATTCAGGTTAGATATAAAACACCAAAGCCTGACTTTACAAAGGACCATGATTTGCTGGCCCCCAGTTTGGCTGGGCCCCAGAAAGCTCTCTAATAGGCGGCCTTGTCTCCACATGACTCTTCTTGAATGTGTATGACTGTGTTCGACCACCTTCAGGTACAGCGGGGGTCCCCGGTCTCTGGCACCTTTATTTTGGGGGTCACGGGCTGAAAAGGTCTTGAACCACTGCTTTAAGCTACTCGTCACGCTCTGGTCAGTAATCTGCTGTTTTAACTGAACATAACTGAACTGAATCTACTGGACCACCTCCCTGGACTGCATTACAAGCCATCCCAGAATGCTTTGCAAGTAGCTTGTGGCGTGCACAGGCATGTGGCCCCAATTTTTAGACTGTTTTCTTATTCCTAAAGTTCGTTTTTAGTCTGGCATCACTGAAATTAACTTTCAAAGGAAGAGTGAAGCGGTGGGGAGGCCTGAACCCTGCAAACAATTCAGCTTCTGTGACGGATAAACTGACACAGTTCTGTCGCTCATGCTGAGGGTTGACTTTAATACTCAGGTTTATTTTTGACTGACACATTTCTTTGGTTTTCACAAAGTTACAAGAAGCTCCAGGACAGAGATCAGAATACCTGTAGCAGTGCCAGAGCCAGGTTCTTTTTAGTTCAGTCATGCTGGGGCTCTTTTTATCAGTGATGCTCGGAAATTCAGGATTTTATGTTCACAATCTGACACACGTGTCCAATAACCACCAGTTCTGACACATTTCTGACACTTGACCTTTACTGTACACACTTTAACGCTGTAAACTCCTTCATGGTACAAACTCTGCTTCTAAAAAAGTTGGGACGTTGTGTAAAATGTGAATAAAAATTTAAAAAATGTGATTTGCAAATTCTTTTCAACCTTAATTCTGCAGAAAGACAAGATATTTAAAGAGTTTAAAGTTTTCTTTCCCTCTAGAAGGCTCCACACATTCAGAGTTAGAGGCCATGTTTCAGAAAAGTTGGGACAGGAACATGTTTACCACTGTTTTACATCAACAACACTAAATAAGGCAATGGTTCTCAACCTTGGGGTCAGGACCCCCTTGGGGGTGGCGAGACACTGAAAGGGGGTCACCAGATGCCTTATAAAAAAAAGCAAATATTTTCTAAATGACACTGTTGGCACCTCACACTAATTTATCCAAATGTTAACCCTTTTTCATCACTCTTTAACACCAATTTAAGCACATTTTTGCAACTTACAACCCATTTTTCGTCCATTTTAAACCATTTCCTTCATTTTTTTTCGGTCTATACCTCTTCTAAACCAATTCTTGCCACTTTCTGTCTATTGTTGCCTCATTATTGCCTCTATCGACCACAACCACACCCCTTTTTGCCCATTTTAACCACAGTTAACCTATGTTTGCCAGTTTGTATAAATTTTTCATCCCATTCCACCAAATTTCCAACAATTTTTTGCTCTTTAAAACCATTTCAGCAACTTCTTAATCCCCTTTTACTAATTTATGTGCCCGTTTTTGCCACTTTAACCCATTTTTGGTCATTTATTTCCAGTTTTATCTAATTTTTGCCCCTTTTGACCAATTTATGTTCTTTAAAAATCCAATTTCACAACCTTCTCCACCTTTTTTTTTTTTTTTGCCATTATCAACCCATTTTAGCCATTTTTACCCCCATCTTAATTGTATTTTTTACAAAAGTTATTTTCATTTAAAGAAGGCTAAAGGAATAAATAAAGATATTTGTTTCTTTAATAAGAGTGGTTATTATTCAGGTCAAATATAAAATATGGTGTCACAGCTAAACTTCACAATAGACCATGGTTTTGCTGACCTCCATGGTCCCAGAAACCTCCTTAAAAATATTTTAAAATTGGAAAAAGGGGAGAGCTTTCTGGGGCCCAACCAAACTTGGGGTCAGCAAAGCCATGGTCCATTGTAAAGTTAAGCTGTGAAATCCATACTTTTTATTTAACCTGAATAATAACCACTCTCATCAAAGAAACAAATATCTTTTTAATTCATTTGAGTAGTGAGTAGCCCTCTTAAAAATATAAATCATATTTCTTAAAAACGGAATTAAAATAGGTTAATGATGGAAAAAAAATGGCAGATAAGGTCGTGAAATTGGATTTTAAAAAGAAGCAGAAATGGGTTAGAAGTGTAAAAAAATAAAACATTTGTTGAAATTTGGTTAAATAGGATGAAAAATTGCTAGAAACTGGTATAAAAGGGTTTACTGAGGCAGAAATTGGCTGAAATGGTTAAAACTGGCAGAAACGGTCATATCAAATAGTGATATGTGGTTAAAAAGGGCATATAAAGTGGTAAAGAGGGGTTAATAGTGGCAACAATGGGTCAACAGAGCCAACAATAGTCAGACAGTGTCAAGAATTGGTTTGGAAGTGGCAAAAACAAGCAGAAAAAAAGTGGTGGAAAGGCTTTAAAATGGACAAAAATGGGTTTTGAGTGGAAAAATGTGCCAAAATTGGTGGGAAAAAGTGATGAAAATGGGTTAAAATTGGCGTAAATTGGCAACAGTGTAATTTAAAAAATATTCTTCGTTTCTTTAAAGCATCTGGAAACCCCCTCTCAGTGTCTCTTGACCCCCAATGGGGTCCCAAGCCCAAGGTTGAGAACCATTGCTGTAGATTACAGAAGGAGAGGCACAGCTCTTCAGGAACATGTTACATACATCTTGCACCCAGCCTTAACACCAACAGCTTCAGTGTTTGCAGACCTTTCTTTTACAGTTGTTAACGGTCCCTGAGAACGAGCGTTCTGGATATTCACACAGGGAGAAAGACTGTGAGGATGACAGGGAGCAGAGGAAAGCAGCAAGAGCCGTTCTTAATGAGCTGCTGATTGACTGAGAGACAAGCAGCCCGTAGGAAATGGAGGGCGAGCTTCTAAAAAAGGCTCCTCTAAAGGTTTATCGGGCCGACTCAGAGGTGCCCGCGTGGAGAGAGTAAGACAAGGAAGGTGTGCTTCTTATCTTTGACAGAGGTCAGCTCTCACTAGAAAAAGCTGCAGCAGGGACGAGACAGAGAGGGATTAACTCCAATTCTAATTATGGGACGCGGGGAAATTATGTCCCAGCCAATCAATGTGGGAGGTCGCAGTAATTCCCGTTTGTGTCACAGCGAGACATAAAATGGAAATTGCTCACATGATAGTGCTTGGGAGGCGACCTCCTGCAGGAGCAGACAGGAGGAGCATGTTTTAATCATCTGCTTCTGAATGACTGTGGAGTAATTCAGAGGACTGACGACGCCCTCTGAATTTATTCATAGAGGGGACGTCTGTGGACGGGACGTCATTTATACCCAGGGAAGGTCCTGAGACGACCAAGGATAAACTTCTGCTGCTGTATTCAAGGAACAGCTTTTACTCCAGATAAATGTCAGATTCACTGCTTTCTTCTTGACTACAGCATCGAGTCCTAGTTTGAGTTTGTGTGATCCAAACATCAGTGTCATCTTGGTGTTTGTTAAATTCAGTCAAACTGACACTAAATTTAAGAGCCTGCATGTATATCTTGGTTTTCATTCAACACAGTAAAACACAGTAATTTCTGCTATTAGAATTATTGCAAATTCGAACTAAAGTTTGAACAATTTGCTTAAAATTCTGGGAGAATTTGCGATGAACTTTTCTGGAATTTTCATAGAAATTAGGAGGAATTCATTTGGAAATGTTGGGTAATATTCAGCAGGTTTATGGAATATTTTCATGGAAATATGGGAGATATGGTCATGTGTTTCAGAGAGATTTTTTGGATTCTTTGGAGGAATTTTGCTTTTGGCTTTTTCTCGTTAATTTGGGAAATTTATTTGTAATCCTGCGGGGGGAGGGGAGGTAAAATGGTTGAGAATTTTCATGGATATTTTAGAATATTTGTTTGGATGGGAAACAAAAAAAAAGATGTGGTAAAAATGAGTGAAAAGTGGTGAAAAAGTGGCACAATTAGGCTAAAAGATTGCTCATGTTTTTGCTTTGCATTTCTCATAAAACAGATGTTCTGAGTCATGGGACCTACTATCAACTCCTCAAGGAGAATTGCGACCCAAATTTTAGAGATTTTTTTTTTTTTTTTTTTTTTTTGGCAGTCAGATGGCTTTAACCCTTTACCTACTGAGGCTAAAAATGGCAATTTTTACATATTTTGTTATTATGGCTGTAAAACAGTCAGGAAATGGCCTAAGTCTGAGAGCTTTGGTCCCTTTTCCCAGGAGTACTTCAACTTGACTTTTCAACATCTGGTTAATGATTATTGCACATTATATGGAATTGTCAGCGGTTTAAAAGAAGAAAAACACAAAAATGGATTTATTTTTCATGGCTTTTGTGAGAAGAAATTTTGTTATTGCTCATGAAGTTTCGATTTGACATTTGAAATGTGAACCTATACATGTTTAGAACAATCAGCAGTCATTTTTGGAGTCTAGGACTCTGGGTGTGCAAAACACAGTATAAAAGATAACTATATACATAGGTGACAATTAGTGCAAATAAAGGTGGAAAAATGCATTCTCAACATTCTCAGTAACATATTGTTATTGCACATGACAGACACGCACAAATGCCACTATCTAACGCTATTTTTAGAAAACTAAACACCACCCTCGCTCGCTCTCCTTTTACTCTCTTCCTTCACTCTCCTTTTTTCACTCATCTTCTGCCAAAGCTGCTGTTTTCGCGGTGCTGTTCGACATTACCGTAGTATATATACTACACATCATATATTGTCGGAAAGCACAGATTCTCAGCTCTCTGTCAGCGCTGGAATTTTTTAGATTGAGCAAACTTTTGAGGAGTTACAGTGTTGAGAATCTATGTAGCGGTCTCACGATACTTCTGGTGTTTTGCTATGGTGTTTTGCTATGAATGCCCATGTCATATGGTTGCAAGTACCATGATGAACCATATATGTGCGCATGCTCACAATTCTCAGCTTTCCAACGCTGTTGGAATTTTTCTGATCAGACAAACTTTGATAGAGCTATGGTAATAATACTCTGGACATATAAAACAGCGCTGGCGCTGGGTCAGTAGTCTCATAGACAATTGGCTCAATTTTTACCAGGCACACATCCGCGACCCACGGAGAAGGCCTTGGCAACCCACTTTTGGGTCCCACCAGTTGATGGCTGATGTAACAGCAATCAAGGGGCACCACATGTTCTTACATGGTGGTTTTCACCCGCAGCACAGACCTCTGCCATTAGCCCTATCTCCCAATAGTACAGAATCCTTTAAAAAATTCCTGGATCCAGACAGTGACACGGATCAGTCCCAAAACCTAATCAGTTCTTTCTTATGCCATTTCTGAAATTTCCTGAAAATTTCATTAAAATCCGTCCACAACTTTTTGAGTTATGTTGCATAATAAACAAACAAACAAACTAATAAACCCTGCCGATCACATAACCTAGGAGGTAAAAATCCCCGTTCCTTATCGTCAGTCGTATGCCTTCAAAAGTCTTTGCATCATCTCTGTGGTGTGAGGAAGCAGCTGCAACTCCAGACAGAAGAGAGGAAGGAGAAGAAAAACCCTGAAACAAAGTCTCTGCTGCTGCCACTGTTTGGTTATAATAGCAAAAATAAATACCAGTAATAAAATGTTAATATGGTTCATAGTAAGAGATCATCCTTAATCTCAGCTGACTGTGAAATAGATATTCATCATTCAAACATTACCTGCTAATTATTCGCAGTTATTTTCAGGCTTCAGAGGCACACACAATCCTCCAGTGTTATCTAATGATATTAACAGTGTAGAAACTGTTCCTCAAAATGACTTAATCTAAAAAGTGATTGAATTTCACGTAAGTAATTAAAGCATGTAATTTGAGGAAGCAATTATCCCTATATTGGGGCCCAATTATTTGTGGTGTGCAGGAGCTTGTTAACTGAGGTGCAAGGAAGGCGAGCTCCATTATCAGTCAGAACAATCAGCTTTAATAAGGAAGAGCGAGTTTAGGAAGAACGGCAGCAATCTCACGCTGGAGTGACAGACTGAGAGAGGTGTCAGGGACCAGATTTGAATTTATATTCTTCTGATGGTGATTGGCTCATGGCTTCATACTTTATTACCATATGATCAGTTAATGAGGTGGTGAAACCAAGGAGTGAACAAGGATTTGCCCCCTTCCTGATTTTGTTTTATGTTTTTTTCATATTTGTCACACTTAGATGTTTCAGATCCTTAAACAAATGTTAATTTTAGACAAAAATAATCTGAGAAAATCCAAAATACTGTTTTCAAGTCCACATTTTCTGGACAACTGAGTTCAGTTTAACTAACCACACCATGACCTGCTTACTGCCAGACCTGCTGAATCCAGAAACCCGGGAAAACCCTTTAAAAGCCGGCACGTAGTTGAGTGGTTAAGGCGCGCACCATGTACGTGGGAGGCCTGGGTCGAACCCGGCCTGTGGCACCATTTCCCGCATGTCTCTCCCTGCTCTCTTCCCTGTTTCCAAGTCTATCCACTGTCCTCCTCTCTCTAATAAAGGCCCAAAAATAAACCTTAAAAAAAAAAAAGAAAAAAAAAACTTTAAAACCATCGATGATGTGCTGTTGAAGCACACTTTGGATTGCCATAATTACACAACTATTTGTGTTAGCAGAAAAATTCAGTTTCTGAAAGCTGTGAAACTGTACTTCACAGCTAACATGGACTTACGTTTCCCACACCATCAGCATCATCGCCAAACATACAGAGGGTTTAAAGCAGCTAATTCGGAGGTAAAGAGAACGTCTAGGTATAAATAACATTACGACACCGAAGTTAGCTTTCAACGCTAGCGTCGTGGAATGCTAACGGGTTCGCTCTCAGACAGTGTGAGTTTCCAGCCAATAAAATTGTGCTAAACAACAACAAAATGTTAAACAGCCGGTTTTGAGACACAAAATAAACTGGTTTACAGCCTGGTTCAAAACACCAAACGTGTCTCATTAGCTAGTGTCTTATTGTGCTCCCACTGAACGGGGGGTGAATTTTTTTGTACCACGATCGTTTGGATTATATTTAGGATAAACCTCACTTCACGCTGATTGGCACGTCTCATTTGATTGACAGATAGCTCGGCAGGCAGAGGCTCCGTTCCTGTCAACCGGAATGCTAGCAGGCTGACAGGAAGTCGCGCTTGGTGGGCGGGCCGTTAGGTTGATCCAAAGTTCGGTTGAGACCACGATTTCAATATGGAAGCATCCACGGATTGGCTTCAAAAGCCGTTTTACTCCGCCTATTGTAAACAGACGACTGACATCACACGGGGTTTGTCCAATTCTTTCTACAGTCTATGATCATACCTCACGGACCGACAATAATTCATTCACATCAACAACTGCCACTGCTCCCCTGATACAAGGCGTCCCCCAAGGTTCGGTGCTCAGTCCCCTTCTATTCAAATCATCCGCCACCGTGGACTTCACTTTCACTGCTACGCTGATGACATCCAACTTTACATCTCTACCACCTCCATGACCTCAGATACACACTCCGTATTAACCTACTGCCACTCTGAAATAAAAAACTGGATGAACAACAATTCCCTTTGACTAAATTACAAATAAATCTGAACTCATGATGGTTGGCTCACCAAATCCATCCGTAACTTCAGCCTTTAAACTGGCGCTTTCACCCCATCCTCGCTCCCCAACAACCTTGGTATCAGTTTTGACAGTCACCTCTCCTTCATCAGCACGTCACCCAGCTCACGAAAACTGTCTTTTTTCACTTAAAGCGACATGAATGACTTTATTACAGTAATGAAGCAGATGTTTGTGCTCTTTTGTACAACTCTAGTCTATATGAACAGTATTTTTCTTATCTTGAGGAAAAGAGAGGAGATGCACAGAGTTTCTGAGCTGGTGACAAGGATTTAAATTCTGCGGACACATAGTCAAAGTCTGAAACAGGAACTTTAGAGAAAATGGAAATTGCATCACAGCTTATCCTTGCTGGTAGCGATGGAGAAATTAAGCTGTGTTGTTTTCCAAATTGGAGGTGATCTTCGGCACAGACTGTGGTATTAGAATTCACTGACATCCTCTCCTTACACCAGCGAGTCCTCTGGTATGCTCGCGGTAAACACAGTTCATGGCTGGGACAGATTCTGAGGTACATGACTACAGTGTCTGAGTCACTGAAGGACAGCCTGGTGCTTTGCTCCTACTGATGATTTTATGTCTTTATGTCTATTTGAATAACAGGCTAGGAAGATGAAGAGCCACAGGAATTAAAAAATCAGTAACATTTCTCATTTGGATAAGAGCTGAATCATTTATGATTGCTTAAAGCATGGAAATGGCAGTCGTAATTATCATTGCCATCCTGGTTTGACTAATAGTGAATAATTCCAACAAAATTAAAGTTTGTTAAACTTTTTAAATGATTTTATCAGCGACGTAACACACTCTGTGGAATTATACTTCAAATTTGTAATAAAGCACACAGCATGTGCTGTAAAAGCTGGTGAACAAGACAGTCTTTATATTTTTTTCTTAAAAACTCTGACTGCATCATCATCATCATCATCTGAATGAAAACTCCTTCTTTAGTAATAAACGTCTGCTTTACAGCTCACTGTGAAACATGACGCAGACAGACTGGTGAAGGTTGGTGCTGCTTTTTAACCTTGTTTCTCCCTCATTTGGTCACAAAAGTACATATAAAAACATGGGGGGGGGGGTTATTTCAAAGATCTCGGGAGTTCTGGCTTGTTTTAAAACAGTGGCTCTCAACCTAATAAGGGGTCACCAGATGCCTTAGAAAAAAAACTAAGAATGTTTTTTAAATTAAACCATTGCCACTTTGCACCAATTTTGCCAAATGTTAACCCTTTTTCATGACTTTTTAACACCATTTCTAGCACATTTTTGCACTTAAAACCTATTTTTGTCCATTTTAAGCCTTTCCATCACTTTTTTCTGCCTGTTTTTGCCTCTGTTGACCCATTATGGCCTCTATCAACCCCTTTTTGTCCATTTTAACCACAGTAAACCCATTCATTTTTGCCAGTTTGTATCAATTTTTTCATCCCATTCCACCTATTTTCCATCAATTTTTTTTTTTGCCATTTCAGCCACTTTTTAATCCCCTTACATCAATTTTTGTACCCATTTTTGCCACTTTAATCCATTTTCAGTCATTTTTTTCCCTGTTTTATCTAATTTTTGCCACATTTTAACCAATTTATGTTCTTAAAAAATCCAATTTAGTCACCTTTTCCACAATTTTTGCCATTATTAACCAATTTTAGCCATTTTTAACCTACTTTAACAAAAGTTGTTTTGTTAAAATGATAAGAGTGGTTATTATTCAGGTGAAATATAAAATATGGTTTTCACAGCTTAATTTTACAATGGACCATGGTTTTGCTGACCTCCATGGGCCCCCAGTTTGTCTGGGTCCCAGAAACCTCCCCCTTTATCCCTCCTTATGGACGGCCTTGTCTCAACATGACTATTCTTGAATGTTCCTGGCTGTACAACCACCTTCAGGTACAGCGGGGGTCCCTGGTCTCCAGCACCTTTATTTTGGGGGTCACGGCTGAAAAGGCTGAGAACCACTGTTTAAAAAGACTTTACTGTCCACTTCTTCTTTGGCATCTTTGTCACCATTTCAAAGCTTGTTGTTGTAGTCTGTATGTCTCGTCACAGTACTGGGATAACGTATTTTTACTTTGTCAGGTTTCATGTCTTATTGTCCTTAATACTTCAACAGCAGGTTCTGATCACTAATCTGACCTGTAGTCTGCTGTTGGTATCATGTTAACAGCTCTTTCAGACCGGGTGCATGTTGGCTGCAATGCATGTTGGAGCCTTACCTCCAATTTCCACATAAAGCGACCGCGTCGTGATCCACCAGCGACTCATCCTGCGGAGCACATCGCTCCCTCTCTAGTCTATCAGTGCATTTCCACAGCCAGCGCTCTAGTCCGGCACCGGCGCGTCTGGAGCGCCACTTCACTACGTTCCGTTCGAGATACGCTGCCGGTCCATTTTCAGGGCCGGTTGAAGCCAAACCGCATCAATACCAGTCGATCAGAAAGCACCAAATAGGAAGTCAGACGCTTAGAATATCTGGTTCTTTCAAAATAAAACACAATGCACAGACTCCTGATCGTAAATCATCACTATATCAACATTACGTCTCATCCTGCAGTGAGAGCAAAGGGTCACCAAGAGGTCAGTAGGTCACAGAGCTACAACAGCACCATTGAGGGGAAAAGTTACATTTTGAGGACATTTAGCCAAAGAATTTTACATAAAATCAAAGATCCTCTCAGCAAACATTGACCTTTTAACTTCCTATAGTACTCACCCAATGGTGGAAGCAATAGTATCATGGACTTATACCAGAGAGGATGATAAATTAATCCCAAAAGGTAAAATAGTCCACAGTTGACATGCTATTCCTGCGTGAACTCACAGTTCTCCCGTGACCTCTGCCTGCTGATCAGGACTGTGTGGCGCAGGGCTCTAGACTCGCTTCCATTGGGCGGGGTCCCCCAACTGTCGGAGTACACCCGCAGCGCATCGGTGTGTGGCGCAGTCGTCCTATGTGGAAATTGTGAGTTAGTTCAGTACGTGTGTGTTCACACAGACCACATGGCTTTCAACTTTGGGTTTATGTGTACTTTGATCCGGGCCCAGAGCCCTGATGTGAAAGCAGCCTCACTCATCTTTGAAATACAGTTTTTGTCTGGTTTTTGTTCAGAGTACCAAACTGGTAATCAGACTCTAGCATAATAGAATGTTGCTTTCCAGTCAGAGTTGTTCTCCATGTTTGCCAGATTAATCAGAGCGGTGGAACGCTACCAGGACTAACCTTCTCCTGTTTGCTGTGTCTGAGGCTGC
The DNA here is from genome assembly GCF_018320785.1 of Cheilinus undulatus. Taxonomy (NCBI): domain Eukaryota; kingdom Metazoa; phylum Chordata; class Actinopteri; order Labriformes; family Labridae; genus Cheilinus; species Cheilinus undulatus. The sequence continues at coordinate 46,383,067 of NC_054877.1, forward strand.
TCACTGGGACGTGACTCCATCAGCCAAGCCAACTCTGCTCCTCCAAAGTGGAGTACAGGAGTCGTGTGGATGATACCCTGCCAGCCTGTTCACTGAACACAGGCCTCAGGCCCACAGGAAAATCACATCTAGAGTCTGCATCCAAACACGGAGAGCCAAAGAGGAGCTACAGGCAAGGAACACCTGGCTCTGCAAAAATATAAGACTTTAATAAACCAAGTCCACATTATTTTAGAGTCAGGGATTCTTTGAATCCACTTTATGTTCATAACTGTTTGAATCCTCACATAGGTTTCTTTCCTGTGTTCAGACATGTGCTGGCAAAAGTAGACAGGACAGATAGAAATACACAAAAAATGTATAAAGGAGAGCTAATTATCTATTTTCTTTTTAAATGAGGCGTCAGTAGCCTTAGTTGGTTAGTGCAGTGGTTCTCAACCTTGGGGTCAGGACCCCCTTGGGGTCGTGAGACACTGAGAGGGTTAATGTTGGCAGAAGTGCCAGATAAAGTGATGAAAACAAGTTAGAGAGTAGGAAAAATAGGTGATACGTGGCAAAATGGGTTGTGGAGTGGCACAAAAGGACAAAAAATGGCAGTTGTGAAAAGAGTATCAAAAGTATCAAAAATTTTTACAAGTGAACAAAAAAAATATACAAAAAATAGAGTAAAAGGGGTTAAAAGTGTCAAAAATGGGTTTATATTGGTACTAAATGACGATTGTGGAGGACCCATTCTCTGAGATTTTCAGGGGTCTAGACCTGTCTCCTTATGGCCTGCTGCCTTATAGATAACAACTGTTAATGACTAAAAATGTCCTGCTTTTTGAAAAAAATACAAATACCATTGCAATAATATTTCAATCAGACCAAAATATTTATTTAAATTTTGTGTATTTGAAAGTCTGGCCCTCAGAGTTTCTGTTGAGATTAAATCTGGCCCTTGTGCAAATGTACTTGATGACCCCTGACCTAAAGGCATGTTGGAGACTCCATGGTCAAGAGGAAGAAAGTTCTTTGGTCTGATGAGACCAAAATGGAGCTTTTTGGACATCAGACAAGACACCAAACACTGAAATCACCACAAACACACCATCTCAACTGAGGAGCACGGTGGTGGTAGCATCATGCTGTGGAGATGCTTCTCAGCAACTGGGCATGGAAGACTTGCAAAGGTAGAGGGTAAAGTGAATCTGTCATAATATAGGAAAATCCTGGAGGACGATCTTATTCAGCCCGCAAGAGAACTACGGCCTGGGAGAAGATTTATGTTTTCGGCAGGACAGTGAGCCAAAGTGTTTATCAAAAGCTACACAGAAGAGGTTTGAAGATGACAAGATGAATGTTTTGAAGGGGCGGAGTCAAAGCCCAGACCTCAATCCAACAGAGAACTTGTGGTTGGACTTGAAAAGGGCTGTTCATGCCTGATCTCTGTGTAATCTGACAGTGTCTAGTGTTGCAGTGTGTAGATGTAAAGCCTGATTGAGACCTATCCACACAAACTCAGTGTAGCTGCAGTCAAAGGTGACTCTACTAAATACTGAATATTCATGAAGTCACTTACTTTACATTAAACCGTTTTGTTTATTTGACATTCCTTTGCCATTAAATAGTGTTTTTGTGATTTGTTTTAACAAAAAAGCCAGATTATATTGTCTATGACTGATATATAAATCAATTAGAGGGTAAAACATTCAAGGGGGTGAATATTTTTCAGACACTGTAAATAAGGTTGTGTCCAAACTCCTTTAACTGAACTCAGCAGCCCTTATTACTTTGTTAAAGTTGTCTTCTAACATTATCTGAGGCTTTATTCAGATTGCCCTCCTTCCCTTGAGGCAGAGGAATAATCACATTTTCCCATTTGAGGTGTAGCAGATCATGTCTGCACATTTTAATTTCAGAATCACTCGAATAATCAGGATTAACATCTCATTACTATGGAAAACACTGGTTTCTAATTCAGTGACAGAAGGCACTGGAAGTCACATCCAACATTTTTAAAAGGTATCATGGGGGCCCCTACAGCAGGGGGACGCTAACTCGTCCCACCACGCACCAGCTGGTGGCTAAAATTCCACCTGGTCTGTCACTCTGTCCCTGTAAACTAAGAGGGGACTGACCATCTCTTTTACACTGAGCGGTAAAAACAAACAACATCAGAGTAGAAACATGAATCAGCCCTGCAGGGAATTCAATTTGAGCGGCGAGGCGAGAGATGTGAACTTGGCAACAACTGTGAAAGGTTCACGTCAGCTGGTCGCGGCTCTGCTGGGCCTAAACCAAAACATTTTGGGCTTATGAGCACAAATGCAGCCCAGGCACACAGAGACGGTGGAGGCCATGGGTGGGATTGCCGCAGACCTTAAGGCCAGGAATGCATTAGCTGTGAGGGATGAGAGTAAGGCCTGAGTCAGGTATCACGAACACAAAGGCAAGAGAAAGAAAAGATCTAAAAAGCCTTTATGCAACCATGTTTTTGTGTGAATGATCATTTTGGTTGATTTTATCTCCTTGATCATTTTTCATTCACATAACTGTGATTGCACACAAAAAACATCCTTGAAGGAGTGAAGGACTTCAAGTGTCTCGGGGTCTTGTTCACGAGTGAGGCTAGAATGGAGCGTGAGATTGACAGGCAGATGCGATCACCATCAGCAGTTTTGCAGGCACTGTACCGTACCATTTTGGTGAAGAGGGAGTTGAGCTGAAAGGCAAAGGTGTCGACTTACCAGTGGATCTGTGTCCCAACCCTCACCTATGGTCATGAACTCTGGGTAATGACCGACAGAATGAGATTGTGGATGCAAGCAGTTGAAATAAGATTAGTAGAGCTGCTGCTCCTTCACGTCGAAAGGAGCCAGCTTAGGTGACTCGGGCATCTGATCAGGATGCCTCCTGGGTGCCTCCCAGTGGAGGACCTGCTTTACCTGCTGCCACCGCAACCAGACCCTGGATAAGCAGAAGAAGATGGATGGATGGATTGATAGAACATTTAGGAAGCCAGTAACACTGAAGAATGTTTGTCTCCACAGTTTCAGGTCCGTTGTAATAAACTAGCCCTCTTTTCCCACAATAGCAGGTACAACCTCCCACATTGCCCCATCGCGTTGACAGTAATTTAGCAAGGCCAAATTGGTGGCAGACTCAGCATCATCCCTCTGTTTCAGCTAGGATCATCTGTCCTGGCAGCCTGTGTTCACTGTTACTTTAATCAAAAGGTGACTGCACAGAAAGGTCCTTTCTTATATAAGCCTCGACTATAATGCCTTTTCTGGCCACAATCACTGATGCCATGGTTACTGGAAAGTTTAGGCCTGAGCTTCAGGTACCACCAGCTTAGTGCAATTAGCCCCTCCTTGGTGTTTCTCCTTGATTGAGTAGAACAAAGACAGAACCAGAGAAACAGAATCAACAGGCTTTAAATAGAACCACTATAACTGCCTTTGGCAAGCACTGCTGGTCTTGGTGAATTAGATGATGCAACAGGTTAAGAGGAATCATAGTGCCTTTAAAAGTATTCACTCCCTTAGATGTTGTACCCTTTTCACTAATTTTATAAATCAATCATGGTCTGTATAATTTGGCTTGTTGACAAAACAATACAAACCATTTCTGTGTAGTTTTCTCTGTATCCTTCGGCTCATTGTCTTGCTGAAAAATAAATCTTCCAAGTTGTAGTTCTCTTGCAGACTGAATAAGATTGTCCTAAAGGTTTTTCCCATAGTTTGCCACATTCATGTCACTCTCCACCGTTACAAGCCTTCCAGGGCCGGCTGCTGAGAAGCATCCCCACAGTATGATGCTGCCACCTTTGGCTTCACAGTGGGGATGTGTGTTTGTGGTGATGTCAGTGTTTGGCGTCTTGTCTGATGGCTATAAAGGACAATTTTTTGGTCTCATCAGACCAAAGAACTTTCTTCCTTTTGACCATGGAGTCTCCCACATGACTTTGCTGAACTCTAGACCAGATTTAATCTGAGTTGAACAAATTTGTGAAGATTTGAGGTTTTTGCATGTTGTGCCTTGAAAGACTTGCAGACACCTTGTTTTTATCTGTCAGATTTATTTAAAAGAAAATTAAAATTAAAAAGAGAATGCTTAATAACTGTTCAACCTTGCCATGTTTATTAAAATCATTTTTATGGTCTTGGTCTTTTCTCAGTCTTGGTCTTGTCTCGGCTTAGGTCTTGTCTCGGTCAAGTCATGTCTCAGTCTTGATCTTGTCTCAGACTCGGCTTGTCTTGGACTTGGTCTTGTCTCAGCCTCGGCCTTGATCTTGTCTCGGTCTCAGCTTGTCTCAGTCTTTGTCTTGTCTCGGTCTGCGCTTGTCTTGGTCTCGGTCTTGGCTTGTCTCAGTCTTGGTCATGTCTCGGCCTGTCTCGGTCTTGGCCTTTCTTGGTCTTTTCATGGTCTTGGCCGTGGTCTCTGTCTTGGTCTTTCTTGGTCTAGGCCTTTCTTTGTCTTGGTCTTGTCTCAGTCTTGTCTCGGTCTTTGACTTGGTCTTGTCTAGGTCTTGTCTCGGTCTTGGCTTGTCCCAGTCTTGGTCTCGTCTCGATCTCGGCTTGTCTCTGTCTTGGTCTTGTCTCGGTCTTGGTCTTGTCTAAGTCTTGTCTCGATCTTGGCTTGTCTCAGGCTTGGTCTTGTCTTGGTCTTGGCTTGTCTCAGTCTTGGTCTTGTCTCAATCTCAGCTTGTGTCTGTCTTGGTCTTGTCTCAGTCTTTGACTTAGTCTTGTCTAGGTCTTGTCTCGGTCTTGGCTTGTCCCAGTCTTGGTCTCGTCTCGATCTCGGCTTGTCTCTGTCTTGGTCTTGTCTCGGTCTTGGTCTTGTCTTGATCTTGGCTTGTCTCAGGCTTGGTCTTGTCTCGGTCTCGGCTTGACTTGGTCTCGGTCTTGTCTCGGTGCATCTCGGTCTCGTCTTGATCTCAGCTTGTCTTGGTCTTGTCTTGGTCTTGGCTTGTCTCAGTCTCGGTCTTGTCTCAATCTCAGCTTGTGTCTGTCTTGGTCTTGTCTCGGTCTTGGCCTTTCTTGGTCTTGGTCTTGCCTCGGCCTCTGTCTTGGTCTTGTCTAGGTCTTTTCTTGATCATGGCTTGTCCTGGTCTTGGTCTTGTCTTGATCTCGGCTTGTCCTGGTCTTGGTCTTGTCTCGGTCTTGGTCTTGTCTCAGTCTCGGCTTGTTTCGGTCTTGGTCTTGTCTGGGTCTTGGTGCACTCTGGTCTTGGGCATGTTCTGGTCTTGGATAGTGTGGTCTTGAGTACACTATTGTTGGCTGCACATCCATGATGTGAATCTCCTGTTCCACCACATCCCAAAGGTGCTCTATTGGATTGAGATGTGGTGACTGTGGAGGCCATTGGAGTACAGAGGACTCACTGTCATGTTCAAAGCAGCAGATGGAGATGATCTGAGCTTTGTGACATGGTGGATTATCGTTCTGGAAGTATCCATCAGAAGATACACTGAACGGTGCTCAATTGGCACTAAGGGGAGCCACCCCATTAGACCACCACCAGCCTGAACCATTGATACAAGGCAGGATGCCTTTATGCCAAATTCTGACCCTACCATCTGAATGTTGATGAGACTCATCAGACCAGGCAATGTTGCTCCAAACTTCTATTGTCCAAGTTACTGCAACAACTGCAGAACTATCCCAGAAAACACTTCAGAATAAAAGCATCATGTGACAAGAAAGGCTTTTATGTTGGAAAGGTTAATTGTACCTGTCATGTCAGCCTCATGATGTCATGTGGGGAGTTAGCCCCGCCCCACGGATCAGACTGCCCCACTTGGAAGACAGTTCCACCCTCCTCTTCTGATCTTCCTTTCAGCTGCCAGCTGAGAGGGGTGGAGTCAGGGGCGGAGTCAGACAGCTCAGTAACATTTAAAGGCACAGACACAGACACAGCTCGTTCTTAGCAGGGCTGAAACAGAGGGGTTTTTAGACGTGCGAAAATCCAATACTGGAGTGTTTTTTCAGCAACAAACTTCACATGCATGTTTTGGGGACCCCTGAGACCAATATAAACTTGTCTTAAAAGGGTAAAATATGTCCCCTTTAACCAGTTGCAAGCAATAATCACACCATCACTTCTTGAATGGATAAAAGAAATATATGTTTACCTTTCCACAGAATAACAAAACTATACTAAAATGTATGTGGTCAGCTGATAATCCCTGATATTATCCACTGCAGAGATGTCCCATAGAGCATGTATGATGTTTAGCAGTTCAGGCCTAATAAAAATGAAAAATTGATTTCACTGTCTTTTTGGATTTACCTATTTTATCCTATCAATGCTGACTATTAAAAACCAACATCAGAAAACAAGAAGGCTATCCAAAACTGGGTTTTTGCAGCTTTAAATGAAGATTAATGACGATGAGCAAGGCAGTCCACTCCTAAAGGTGCTCTTTTGTTCACCTTAAAAAGCACTAAAGGGTGCAAACTATTGATGCTTCTCCATAGCCTGTTTTTGTTGATGCCGTTGTTGGCCACTATCCGCCCACCATGACCTACACAATAACACTAGCCACCGCAGAGCAAAAAACATCTGCAGCCTGATAGAGCAGACAAACAACAGAGCTCCCCTCAGGAAGTACAGCAGGCTCCCAGCCTTCTCGCTGCTTTAGCGTGATTAGCATGTAACCTGGAGTCGATCCAGTGCAGCTTTCAAACACACGGAATCAAAGAGAATTCTGCATAAAGCCACAGACATGCACTGAAGTCAAAACGCGCCCGTTCTGCAGCGGGGTTTCTACATGGGAGTCATCAGCTGCTCTTTCAGTCTAAGCCTTCACAGTGGCTTTAGCTGAGTGATGTAAGGTAAACACAGCTCAGCAGTGTGCAGCACAGGGATGATAGAAAGGACCTGCTGCTGACCTTCACAGCTGATGGAGCCTGCCTGCTCCTTCTGTAGGTGGTTCCTACGCTGCAGTCATTGATTGTTCTGTCAGTCTGTGTGTTACTAGCCTGCCAGCAGGAAGATGGAGTGATTTGATAGAAAAGGACTTTAAGGATTAAAGAAACAACAGGTAGCCTGGAACAACGAGCTGGAACTTTGAGCACAGGAGAGAGTATTTACTCTCCTCACTGCTGGAGAAAAGACGAGCTTTATACCAGGGTCATAGTAGGTCCTGATTTATTTTAGTTTTTGTTATGTGCTTTGGTTTTAGTTTAGTTTTTATGTTTTCATTGATACGGGACATTTTTCACAGTTAAGGCCCAAAAGAACCAGTAAAAACTAGAATGTGGTAATGTCAAGAAATTGCAGTGAGAGCTGGCTGATATCATGGATCGCTGCCATCGCTGGTGGAGCCTCTGCAGCTGGTATAAGGTGAGCGTCTAACATCAGAAAGCTGTAGCAAAATAGCTAATCCTAGAGCATCCCCTACAGGTGACCAGGTGAGGTATCGTCTGAAAAATGCTGTTCAGTCATAGACTGTAAAAAGAATTGGTGTGATGTCAGCTGTTTGATTATAGTAGGCGGGCTCTAACAGCTTTTGAAGCTAATCTGTGGCAGTGATGTTGAAATCGCTGTCTCAACCCAACTTTGGATCAACGGCTGAATCTCAATCTCCTCCCTAAACGTTTTTCTGGGCATTTCTGATTGGTCTCCAAAGTCACATGACACGAACGAGCATAAAGCCAAAACAGCCTTGAGGGGAGAAAGGCAGGGAAGCACTCGGTGGAGAAGCAGTGGTGAGATGTATTTTATAGTTCTCATTTGGTATCGATGCTTTTCTAGAAATATCAATACCAAAAGAGTACTTTGGAAATATCGATATATCAATACTGTTGTGTCGATACTCCCACTACCACTACCTCATGGACTTGGTGGGGGCGCGCCTCAAAGTCAGTGAGTGTGGTCATTAAGGCTGTTTTCGAATTTGCCTACTATACTAGCAGTGTGTACAGATTTGCCCAAAATGTAGTATGCAGTATGCAGTATGCGAACAATGCGAAAGTTGCAGTATGCCAAAATAACCCAGATGACGTTCTAATTCGGGAAAATTTCACAGTATGCATCGGACTAGTCTGCTTCGCCTACTGTTACCCACAATGCAAAGCGCCGGGTCAGAGTTTGTAATAGCGGAGAGCGGCGGAATTTTAACCGAAGCGGCTGACGGTTACAAAAAGTGCCATTACCTTTTATCTTTACCTTTTTAACATGTACTATAGCAAATAAGTTGTAAAAGGGTCACTGTTGTTTTTGTTTTGCTGTTACGGCTCGCAACGGCCGGAAAGGTGCTGTCAAGTGTGTCCTTTCACTGCACTATACATGCTAAACTAAAATCAACGGCTATAAAAATCCCGAAAAATCTAATAAAAAACACTTCCCAGATTTTTTCTTACGTAAATGGATGGGAAACACTGTAGCGTCATCTAATACTGACCAGGGTATGACGTACTTCTGTATAGCGGAAACCAGCTAAACCAGGCCAAGCATACTACACAATAACATCTGACTGGCAGTCACACTGCATACTGTGTTTGGCAAGAGTATGTAGCAGGCCAATTCGAAAACAGCCTAAGACTGGGCCAACTTTATGGCAGACAAGAGCCCGCCCACTGAGCTGGACTTCCTGCCAGCTAAGCTAGTACTAAAGCTAGCCTTCTGGTGATAGCATTTGCCTTTTAAGCTCTCTGTCCATCAATGAGCAAGCCAACCAGTGCTCTTTTACTGTTCAACTCTGTCATGTTTTTTTCTTTTTTTTCTATTTTATTATTATAATTTTTTTTTTTTTTTAAATGGATCAGTCAGTTCAGAAAGTTCACACAGGTATCGGTACTCGGTATCAGCCGATACCCAACCCTTTGGTATTGGAATCAAGAAGGAAAAAATGGTATAGGAACATCCCTACTTTAGACAGAGGCTTTTTTAATTCCTGCCTGCTGCTGTTTCTCTGTGAGTTTTTAAACCTTTTCTTTAAATCTTTGTCTGAATATTTCACTAATTTCAGGACACAAAAGTAGCCTGAGAATAAGAATGACATGTGCAGTAAAATCTGCCTGGCAGCCATCAGGCTGATGTCGTCAACACAAATGTCAGTTAACGTAAGGCTACAGAGGGAAGGACGTCTTGTGGCTTTAACACTTCTTATTTCTCTCTTCCTCTCTCTCCCTGCCTCAATTTCTCTTCATGCATCTCTGGAGAGACTGACGCAAGAAAAAGACAAAAGTATAGCAAGTCAGGGATGCTGAGACGTAGCCCAGCTTTGACTTTATGTCTAAACTCTGGAAAAACCAGGGCTTTGAGATTTAAAAAGTCCTGCTGAGTTTTAACTGTGTTTCAAAGTAAATTTGTACAATCCTTAATTTAAGACCTAAAAGCCTGTCGTTACCTGAGATTACCAGAAAGGCAAGACTTTCAGGCTTTTCAAAGTAAAAGACATGTTTGGTTTTTATGTGGTGACACTCTACTCACTGCATTCTTGCTGGCTTCCTGACTCAGTTTTACAGTGATTCACTTATAGGGAGATGAACCTAGGGCCATGATTCTCAGATGATGTGGCCAAGCACAGTGGGGTTCCTTGAGGAAAGTCAAGGTGTGCTTTAGGAATTTGTATTCCTACAGTTACAACACAACTACACAACAACTAAACACTGTTCCCCATGTCCTCACTGCATCCGAGTGCCAGGCGATGCTATCTCTTTAATCTTTTTCTGATAAATCTGCAGTTCTCAGCCCTGGAGATTTAGAGATGGGCCTTCATCTGGACCTTCAGACTCTGCCTCGTCCTGACAGGTTCAGGAGTTCCTCACAGTGTTCCTTCCACCAATCAATGCATCCCCAGTCCGAGTCAGCAGTTCTCCACTCCTGCCGGAGCCAAGTCCTGCTTTCCCCTCCTGAGTTGTTGAACAGTTTGCCATCTTCAGACATCTTTGGTGCCAACCTAAAGTCCTTCTCCACAGCCTCCCTGAACTCCTCCCACACCAGGGTTTTTGCCTCCACAACAGCTTTAGCCTTCTGAGCCATCCTGTCAGCCGCTTCCAGAGACTCCTGGGCTAACCAAGGCCTCCTTCTTCAGCTTGATGGCCTCCCTCACCACTGGTGTTACCCAGCAGGTTCTGGTGTTGCCACCACGACAGGAACCAATGGCCTTCTGGCTACAACTTCCAGCTGCTACTTCCAAGACGAAGGCTTCGAACATGGCCCGTTCAGATTCCATGTCCCCAGCCTTAAAACAAGCAAAAAAGTGAAATGAATGAAGCATGTCTTTCATAAAATGAGAAGATAATTGTGTCCTCTACCTCAGTGGTTCTCAACCTTAGGGTCTGGTCGCGAGACACTGAGAGGGGCTCACCAGAAGCCTTGAAAAAAAAAAAAAACGTGAATATTTTCTAAATTACACTGTTGCCACTTTACACCAATTTTACCACATTTTTTGCCACTTAAACCCACTTTTGTCGATTTTAAACACTTTCCATCACTTTTTTCTGCCTGTTGTTGCCTCTGTTGACCCATTATTGCCTCTATCAACCACTATTTACACCCCTTTTGGCCATTTTAACCACAGTTAACCCATGTTTGCCAGTTTATATCAACTTTTCATCCCATTCCACCAAATGTCCACCAATTTTGTGCACTTTAAAGTCATTTCAGACATTTTTTTTAATCACCTTTTACCACTTTTATGTGCCAGTTTTTGTGAATTTAACCCATTTTTGTTTTTTTGTTTTTTTTTGCCACTTTAATATAATTTTGCCACTTTTAACCCATTTATGTTCTTAAAAATCCAGTTTTCAGCACCTTTTGCACCATTTTTGCCATTATTAACTAGTTTCAACATTTTTTTGTTTTTATTTACACTTAAAGAAGTCTATATACTACACAAATGGATAAATAAAGATATTTTTTCTTTAACAAGAGTGGTTATTATTCAGGTCAAATATAAAATATGTTTTTCACAGCTTAACTTTACAATGGACCCTAGTCTTTGCTGACCTCCATGGGCCCCCAGTTTGTCTGGGTCCCAGAAACCTCCCCCTTTATCGCAGCCTTGTCTGCACATGACGATACTTTATGTTCCTGGCTGTTAATATATCCTATTTAATCTGTCTTTGTTACAAAAACAGCCATTATAATCTCTATAAAAGCAAAACTCATGTTTTGGGCTAAAAGTGGGCCCAACCAATCAGACACTATTACTCTATCAGTGAATTTCTCTAAATTGCTGTAACTGGTTCTGTAGCTGACAGGCTAAACTGCTCCCATTAAAATTTATTAACTTACTTTAATCTTGAAGGTTTTCCACTGTAGTTGTGCTTGTTTTGATGGTTTTGGGTTTCCTGTCATCCTCATAGTCTTGGCAGACGCAGATAAAGTGGTCAGTCATGCAAACATGAGCAGATCCACTTATCTCGTCTTTTCCAGGTGGCTCACAATTCCTCGAAAAGGCAACATAAGAAAACATAGGAAGCATTTTTCAGAGTTAAATGCTGCTTGATTTTACCATCCTGCCACAAAACATGGTTTATTCATAGAAAACCCTGAAAACACATGTCCCACTTCATCCACCCCACACCGACACACAAACCTCAGCCCGGGGTTTTAAGGATGCACTCACACTAGGCCATCCGTACCGTGCCGTATTCATCCCGTGACGAGAGCAATTTTAACCATCTGATGAGAGCTGAAGGATTAATAAACAATGTTCTGTTCAAACGTCAGCGATCAAGATCACAATTTAATTTCTTGATGACATGAAATAGAATCATAGGTAAATTAATTCAGTGGATGATAGTTTGGCATTATAATTTCATAATAATGAGAGGTTAAATCAGCCGTGAGATTAACCCCGGCACACGCCTTGGCAGACTCTCCTTTACACACAGAGGATGAAAGTGTTTGTTATCCTGTGAGCTGCTGTTTGTGGCTCAATCAAGGGAAGAAGCTTATTTCACAAACCAGAAAGCCTCTTACAGTCATTAAAGGAGACATATTTTACCGTTTTCCTTTTAAGTATGTCATTTTGAGACACCTTTAGAATAGTTATTTATGATGTGCAGCTCAAAAAACTCCTCACTTTTCTTATACTGGTGATAGGAAAACCCCTATTTTCAGCAGATCTCGCCTACTGCTGAAAACGCTCCGTTTCAGTCCTGTCTCTTTAAGACTCAGAGATGTCCGTGACCTTCCCGTTCTCCGATTGGCCAGCTTGGTCAAAGCTTCCTGGGGGCTAAACAATGGGCCGAACTGTTTTCTCGGCCCATTGATCACAGAGTTTTCCTTAGTTTACTCACTGGGCTTTTAATCAGCACAAGTCAAGACTTAGTAATGTAAAGGTACACAGCGTTTCACGGCATAGTTTTGGGTAAAAGGGCGGATAGTTATGAAAACAACTGATGACAAAGTTTAGCACACATTAGCTTCCCACTGACCCGTGGCTGGTTTTACAGTAATGTTATAAAGTGACCTACAGCTTGTGGTTCTAAGCCTCCCTGGGCGATCTTTACAGAGGGAACAGCTCCATGTTTTAGCAGCAGATTAGAAGCAAATCCAGCGTCTTACTGTCCTTTATTGACGAAACAATTGTTGGTGAAGTGACGATTGCAGAGAAAAAAGTTCGCAGGCGGTCGGCTCGATGAGACAAACAATTCCCACCGCCTTCTGCTGCTTTTGTCCTTCGGGAGGGCATACAGAGTAGATTTATCATCACAACCAAAAAAAACACGAATACGTTTAGAAGACATGCTGACCAGAATAAATCCACACGATAGCAAGAATCCAAACAACAGCAGCGGTGTATGCAGCGCCGGGGAGGGGGCGTGGCTGACAACGAGCTGCCGGGAGGGCAGGTCTGAGAGCCTCCTGTGGGAGGAGGGGAGGGGAGTCATCTCTGCTCAGAGCCGTCCAATGGGGAAGCCGGAAAACGAGCTGATGTCAGCTGGTATCAAGTCTCGCAACGAGCTGTTCAGGGAGGCCGGTAATCTCGTTTACAGGGGTTATGGAAAGACGCGTGTCTCTTGATAACATAATATCGGTATGGTTTAGAAACAATCCTCAACATTGTAGCATTGTATGCAAGTGTTAAAATATGACTTAGTATAATATGCCTCCTTTAAAGCCAGGCTTTGCTAGAAAGTGGTCAGACATATGGACAGGACTGGGATCCATCAGAACGAGGTTGTAGTGGAGCTGTGGGACGTTAAATTCTTCAGCTTAGATTAAATCTTTCTAACTTGTTGAAATACAGTGAGACAAAATATATAGTCCTCTCTCTATCTCTGTAGAAAAATTCTTCCGTCTCTATCTTCCTCTCTCTTTAGGACAGTGTGTCCGTTGAGCATGCAGCTGCTGCCTGGTGAGCTCTATGTGCTTCACGTTATGTCACATCTTTTGCTTGTGCTCCTCCGTTTGCATCCGTGCCGTGCCTAGGCCCAACTCGTCCTTCCATACCGGGCCCTGAAGCGTGCCGCGTCCAAGCATGAAACAATTGCACTCACACTGGTCAAACATACTGGACTTCAGGTCCAAACAGGCCCAGGCACATTGCAGATGGCCTAGTGTGAGAAATATACTATTATAAAAGTGTTATCTCAGATCTATTCTGAGTGTTATTTATTTGTATTTATTCACCTCAACATGAATGAACAGAAACAACAGGATGCCAGTCTCACTCACACTTAGAGAAAAGAAATCCATCGCTCTCTATGGCATCTGGATCGGCTCAAAGAGCCTTTTTGTCACATTTGTCTGCTGACAGATGACAGAATCATTCCAGAAAGCTTTCATCTATAACAATGGACTACCAGCAGAGGAAAGAACCCCACTCTACAGTTTTGTATCCTGAACAATAAAACAAGAAGACAACGTTGGTAAAACCAAGCTGAGAACAGGCAAAAACATTTAAACCATGGAGATTTAAGCTGTAAACATAATTTTATCTTTGAGAGGTCATGTAGGGATCTTCCTGTCATATTTGTGTTAATTGTGAAAAAGAGAAGACAGGTTAATACCGACCTAAACACAGAGACTGTCAGCATCCTTTCTGGAGGACACAGGGTGATGAAATAATCTGCTAGCATGCAGATTAGTTCTGTTTATGAGGTTGAGATAATGTTTTCTTTCTTTCCACTGCACAATCTGATATTTTTCTAATTTTTTTCTGTTATTATGTTTCAGTTTTGGAGGTTCATACAGAGTCCCACACACTTTTATAAATCTTATTTAAGACCTTTTTAAGACTTGACCTAAGAAAAACTGAGACCACTTTTTGTGCGGCAAACATTTAAAAATGGAAAGTATGTGAGATTGCCCATTACACCAGACCAGGGCTGAAATTTCTGATTGAATGAACTGTTAATAAAATGCCGAATGGTATAGGACAATTACATATTCAACAGGGCTAAATTTTAAAATCAAGAAATGTAGCCAGGCCAGACATGTCCGGCGCCCAGTAAGCAGCTGGTAATGTCAAAATTCAAACCAATACAGATCAATTTGATGAAAAATATGCACTTTTTATTTATAGTCTCCCTTTTAAATTTGCCACCAAGACAAAAGCACACCAACACACAACAACAGAGCTGCATTTGAACATAACCTGAGGTAGAAGAAAATGTTTTTTTACATGAATAGGAATAAAATGAAATTCTGCAAATAATAATTTTGGTCATATCTTACCCAGGCATGTCTTAAAGTACATGAAAACTAAATTTGCACAGTTGTAGCTACAGTTGAAGAGGACGTGTTTTATACTTGGTATCTTAGGACTACTTCTGTCAGCATCACTAGCCAAAACAACAGCGTGCATTGTGGGTAGACTGTAGACTGTGTGGAGTGTGGTATTCATGGTCTAAAATACAGTGGGAATTTATAAAAACTTGCAAAACAGGTTGCCCTCTGCATCTCTTGTATGACCACACGTTGGGCCACTTGGGGGTTGGTTCTGGGCCTCATGTGGATCCCGGGCCGCCAATTGAATAGGCCTGGTATAGGACCTTGGGTCCCAAACTGGGATCCAGGAACCCTGAGGGGGGCATTAGAGATTTTTTTTTTGGGGAGGGGGGGGCAAGGCTCTGTCTGGTTCAGAGAGACCAGATTGCACCAAGACCAAGACAAGACCAAGACTTTTGGGGGTGGAGACCGAGTCGAGACCAAGACCGAGACAAGCTGAGACTGATTTCAAGACCACATTTTGAATGACTTGGTCTTGTCTCAGCCTCGGACTGGCTGGACTCATGATTTTCCATCAAGACCGGTCAAGACCAGCACTGATCTGCTATTCTTCGACTTCATTAATGTGATAATAAGGAGAAGCACTTGATAAAACAACAATTAGCTACACCTGCAAAAACTCGGACATCAGTCCATCTTATTTCTGGTCAGAAATACCTCTGAACTCTTACTTTAGGCCTCATTCACCTGACAAATCTAGATAAACGTCTCTTTTCAGATATTTTATTTTTGGGCTTTTTTTTTTGTGCCTTTATTTGATAGAGGAGGATAATGGATAGAGTTGGAAACGGGGATAAGAGTGAGGAAGAGACATGCGGTAACGGGCCTCAGGCCAGATTTGGGCCGTCCGCTTACATGGAGCGGCGCCTTAACCACTCGGCCACCTGCGCCCCCTTTTCAGATATTTTAAACAACTCTGGACATGTCAATGCCTTTTAAATACATACAAGAATTTATTTTTTACAAGAAGTTACTTAGAGATTTTTGCATGTTGTGCTTTGAAAGAGTTGCAGACACCTTGTTTTTATCTGTGAAATTTAATAAAAAGAAAACTGAAATTAAAAAGAGAATGCTCTTTAACTGATCAACCTTGTCATGATTTTTTAAAATGGATCTTTATGGTCTTGGTCTTGTCTCAGGGTGCTCTCACATTAGGCCCAGTTGTTTCGAACCACACCGCGGCGCAATTCCTCCCCCTTCCTCCTGCTGGCTTGCTTTCACACTAGCAACATCGATCTGTGCCCAGGCCCACTTGCGTATTTACTCAGTCTGAAACAGCAGCTGGCGGTAAGCACGTAGCTGGTTTACAACCCCACCAAGAAGGAGAAAGAAGAAGAAGCTACCATGGCAACTACTCGGGTCATGACCTGATCGAAGATTGTTTTTGTTTTGACCTGGCAAAAAGTCCACCTGCAGCCCTGGAGGATTTAAAATCACTTTTTAAGATTCCAGCAACTTTGCTCTTCATATTTGCACATCTACTACAGCTCAGAGGATTAGATGGGCTCGCGCTGCACAGATACAGCTGTTTTGGAGGTGACCGCAGACTTTTATTGCCTTCACACCTCCTCTCACTGACTCCAACTTGTGTTCATCTGTAAGGTGAGTCACAACAGACCGTTTATTGACTGGATTCTAACAATTTTTGCCCTTTATTGAGGAAAAATGTGAACAAACTGCTGTGCTGTGGAAAGAAGTTTAGCTTTTACGATGACGTCTTAAAGCTGATTCAACGCTCTGTCCCGTATCCGAGCTCGGATGCATTCACATCTCATCTGAACTGAGCCAGAGTCCACTTGAACCGCGCCCGAGACCACCTCTCCAAGTGGGCCCGGGCACGGTTCGTTTGCATTCACACGACCAAAATGAACCACACTTTGGGCTCAACTGCACTCATATCCGGGACCGGCCCCTAGTGTGAAAGCACCCTCAGTCTTGACTCGGTCTCCACCCCCAAAAGTCTTGGTTTCGGTGTACTCTGGGCTCAGGCAAGTCTTGGTCTTGGATAGTGTGGTCTTGAGTACAACACTACTATCTGGAGTCCAAACAGCACCAACATCTATTGAATAAATTCAATTAATCAGAAAATCTGTTTACTATTTCTTATTACGGAATTTGTGTTGCATCCTAGAGTTAGACCAGTTAAGGTCTACTGGTCTAGTTTGTGACTTCAGAGGTAAAATCAGTTAAAACTTTCCTCTTCTCTGGGTTAAGATTAGAAATCTGTTTTTTGTCCAGATGCCCCGACAGACCTTCACTGACAAAGAAACCTTCAGAGACAGCCCACAGTGATGGCGGTTTCTCTTCTTCATACTTCTCTGACATTTGTTCAGCTTTTTAACACGGCTGCATACTGAATGAGTCAATCTGCCCTGCCAAACAGCTCTTACTTTGGACCTTCTCACTCTGACCTTTTCAAGTTTGGGAGTATAAAAAATCAATTTGAAGTTTTCCTCTCAAACTCTGGTCTCTCCAAAAAGTGTCTCACTGTTTCTCCATAGCACTCAAGGCCATTTTACCAAACAGACATAGAAACAGCAAAACACAAAGTTTGATTTCTATGAAAAGAAAAGCAAGAATAGAAACACCAGGCTGATATGAGACTCACAATGTGGACTAATAAAAGGTTCATGATATTGTTGTAGTTTCTTTATGCTGATGAAGTGCAGTGAGGATTAAGAGAGTCTGTCTGACTTTAGAGATGTTCAGCCCAGTATTTGTGTGTTAGAGCAGCAGATAGAGCAGATCCTGGGCTGTCTGTTAAACTCTCTGTGAAGCAAAATCAACCTCTAAACACTCTGGATAAGCTTGGATAGTTGCTGTTAACATGTGAAAAGGCTGATAGATGTAC
The DNA here is from genome assembly GCF_018320785.1 of Cheilinus undulatus. Lineage (NCBI taxonomy): Eukaryota > Metazoa > Chordata > Actinopteri > Labriformes > Labridae > Cheilinus > Cheilinus undulatus. The sequence goes on from NC_054877.1 coordinate 46,400,597, forward strand.
GTCTTACTTCTGAATTTAGACCGTTTGGAAGTTTTTCTCGTGTTTGAGGCTTTATTTTGTTTTGGGCAGCCAACCACATCTTTCTTGAAACAAGTATGTCATACATAGCGTAGCCCACTTAAGGCGCATGCACGGGTCAAACAAAAACAACTATGGCAGATTACAGCGCTGTGTTCGTGCTGGAGAAGCTACTGAGCTTATTGTGGCTTTTACAGCAAAATCTGATGCTCCTTTACCACCACCGAGAACAGCACACACCAGATGTTCTTAATCCACCGCAGAGAACAACCAGGAGAAAGTTTGTGGCAGTTTTCTGTAATCTTCTCTCTTTTAGTGCATATCTGTGGCAGCGTTACAGTGCCACTTTACAGGCTTGGCATATATACTACAGCGTTACCTGGCACGCCAGGATACGGATCCATCTGGGAAACCACTCATACACAGCGTTTGGGAAAAGGGCAGAGCCTTTGAAAAAAACCTTGGTGGGTGATTGGGTGAACGTTCTTTCTGTCACATTTTTACGGTCCAATCAGAGCAACAAAACACGTGACATAGCAGCTACCGAAGAGTAAACTCTGTAGAGTTTAACCGCATTACGTGAACCATGGCGACTGTAGACATGTCCGTACATGACTTTTGTCGTTTTTTTTTAAAAGGAAACAACTCACTGCTGTTCTTTGTTCTTCTTTTAATGAAGAAATGTCGTCAAGTTCTGATAAAACTGGCACTCTAGCAGCATCCATACTAATCTCTTCCGCCATATTTGCACCGGCCTCTTGTTGCTGCTCGCTTATGTCACGACTCCACCACGCCTGAAAGTACTGCCCCTCGACACTGATTGGTCCTGTCACTTTCTAACCGGGCCCAAACAATTCAGACGGGAGCTTTGCAAGTTGAATTCGCCAGTGAGAAACATGGAAACGTGTATCCATCTGCTTTGCAAGGTTAGTGGTTCTGTGCTTACACGGACATTTCCTGAAATGATCCCATGTTTACAGAACACTTTTTCAAAATGAAACAGAAATATATCATTTTTGAGTCTATGTGGGAAAGGCCTAAATGTGGAGCTCAGTGATATACTTGAGCCTGAAATGCTTCATCCAACCTCCCCAATGCTACAACCAGGTGAAAACACTGAGTGTTTGATGATTTTATCAGCCAGCGTGGTGAGAAATGGCTGCACATCTCCAGTGTCAGGCCTCTCTCCAGGCCAGCAGTGAAACTCGTACCATTATACCAAAATTGATGGCTGTAAAGAGCCGCCTCTCTACTGTCACACCACCTCCAGGAAACGGGGAATTGCTGCAGCGTCATGTGTCATACCCCCTCCTCTCGTACACATATGAAGAGTGGACATCAGTTTTAGTTAATCCCATCCATACACATGCATTCACATTCACACACCATCAAAGCCCATCAACCATAATAAATCAAATTGGGGTTAACTGAAGGATACATCAACATTTGACTGCAGGAGCTGAGGGTCAAACTTTCTGGTGGAAATGTAAAGAGAAAGCCGTTGTTAAATCAGATTTAATCTGGGCTAGGGTTCACCAGAAGGCACGTGGGAGACTTCATGGTCAAGTGGAGGAAGTTCTTTGGTCTGATGAGACCAGAATGGAGCTTTTTGGCCATCAGACAAGATGTCATCACCACAAACACACCATCCCCATTGTGAAGCACAATGGTGGCAGCATCATGCTGTGGGGATACTTCTCAGCCATTGAAGGTTTGTAAAGGTAGAGGGTGAAATGAATGCAGCAGAATATGGGAAAACTTTTCAGGACAATCTTATTCAGTGTGCAAGAGAACTACAGCTTGGAAGAAGAAATATTTTCCAGTAAGACAGTGAGCTGAAGTAACAGAGAAAGCGCCGCAGAAATGGTTTAAAGACAACAAGGTGAATGTTCTGGAGTGGCCAAGTCAAAGCCCAGACTTTAGTCCAATAGAGAATCTGTGACTGGATTTGAAATGGGCTGGTCACGCCTGATCAGTGTGCAACCTGACAGAGCTTCAGCGGTTTAGCAAAGAAGAATAAAGTAAAATTTCAGAGTCCAGATTTGCAAACCTGATTGAGACCTATCCTCACAGACTAAGTGCTACAATACCGGCCAAAGCTGACTCTGACTCTCTCTCTCTCTCTCTCTCTCTCTCTCTCTCTCTCTCTCTCTCTCTATATATATATATATATAAAAGTTAGTTGCAAAATTATCCTTTGGCTCTTTTTTTTGACAGTGTCACTTACTTTTCTAGCCTTTCGGTGCCCCGTCACAACTTTTTTTTGAGATGTGCTGCTGCCATCAAATTCAAAGTGAGCTAATATTTTCCATGAAATGGTAAAATGACTGAGGTTCAACATCTGATATATTGTTTATGTTCTATTGTAAATGAGAGAAACAGCCAAAAAGCAATCTCAGGATGTATCGACATTACAGTTACTGTTTGACTTCCACAAGGAGCTGGAGCTGGAGTTATAGGTAGACTGCGCATTTCAGTTTATGAACAGCCAAAACACCTCCAGGTGTATATAGTCACCAAAGGAGAGGAGGTGGGAGGAAAGATTGAAATGTTACTTTGTGACCTCTCCATGAACACAACCGAACCAATCAATACAAGACTGCTGCAAAAAGTGGAAAGAAAACTTTCTCCGGTGGCATTCATGGACTCATCTCCAGCCCACACCTTGACCTCCCCAAACTCTAATGTTCTCCAGCACTCACACAAGACCAAACAGTTTTAACAAAACCCGGTTCAATAAAAGTGGAAAACTTCGCCCCATGTTTCTAACTTCAGACTGCAGAAAAGATTCTCACCTTAAGGAAGAGGAAAGAGACAAAAAGTTGGTGCTTATGTCTTATTTTATATCAGACCTTCAGCTCTGAGACATTAAAAGAGTGAATTATCAGAAATTCTGCAGGTGTTTTATTGAGTAGTGAGCAGAAGACACTCAGAGGACCAACGATAAGCTGAGAAGAGGCTTCACACTTTAAGTTTTCAATACACAGCTGTGGAGAAATTATGAAATTAGGATGCAGCTGAAAAACACCTGGATATCAAATGCCTTCTTAGCTTGAATTCATCTATTTTCTCTGTTATTTAATCAGTGGATAAAAATATGGTTATACGCTGCCAACAAACACAGATTTGTGGCCCTGTGGATTCATGCAGAACCACAATGTTTATGACAGTTAGGATCCAGAAGAACTGCTCAGGTTCGTCAAGTCAGTGCATTATTATTGATTAATGATTCTGAACTAATTTCAGGCATTGGAATACCAAGTAACTGTGCTTTAGCACTATGCATTGACACTTCCTCAGTGTCAACCTTATAACAGGACTCACCGGCACACCTCTTCTGCAAACACATAATTTCCAAGACTCTCGAAGGTGAGCAACCTCGCCCATTCAAAGTGAATGCCTAGGCCCGTTTCAGCCTAAAGTCCGGTACGTTTGGCCGGTGTGAGTGCAATCATTCCGTGCTTCGGCGCGGCACGCTTGAGGTGGACCTAGGCATGGCACGGATGCAAATGAAGGAGCACAGGCGCAGGAATGTGACGTAGCGTGAAGTAACAACAAGAGGACCCACCTCAGAGAGCCCACCAGCCAGCAGCTGCATGCTAGAGACAGCAGGATCCCAGTCCAGTCAACATTCCTGACCAGTTTCTGGCAAAGTCAGGCTTTGATGACTGTGAGAGGATTTTTGGTTTGTAAAATAAAGCTTTTTCCCTTGATTTAGTCACAAACAGCAGCTCACGGGATAACAAACACCTTTCATCCTCCATGCATAAAGGAGAGTACCAAATAGGCAGGCAAGTGTGTGCCGGGGTTAATCTCAGGGCTGATTTAACCTCTCTTACTATAAAATTATAATGCCACACTATCATCTATTGGGTTAACTTTCCTCTAATTCTATTTCATGTCACCAAGAAGTGAAAGTGGGATCTTGATCGCTGACGTTTGAACGGAGCATCGTTTATTAATCCTGAGGCGCATTCACATCTGGCTCTCATCAGATAGTTAAATTGCTCTCGTCACCTTTAAAAAAATCTTTTATCTGATCATTTAATCTTGCTCTGGACACAGGCTGTCCTGTGACATGAGAGCTTGTTTGGTGCAGCACTAAAAGGCATCCAAATGCAGAGAAAAGGCTCAGTTCATGGTGCGTAAAAGAATTCCACGAGTATTCAGATAGTATATGGACATGCAGAAGAGCGGCTTTAGGGACTCATACGAGTTAAAAAGTCCAGGTTTCATTCATCAGAAGTGCTTGGAACTCTGATCAGGCTCCAGATTATATGCTGTGAGCGATAATTCTCTGCTATGAACCGCTTTTTTGCTCTCTCTCCTCACCGTGCTCTTTATAGTTAACGTAGCTACTGATCCCAGGTCAGCTGAAATAACTTTGGTCTCAGAACAGATATCGTATAAATCTGTTGCTATTTTACAGCTTAAAAAACAACACTTACGTATACTGAGTCATCAACACGTAGATTCATCAACGGTGGATGCTTCGTGTGATGACGTTGATGCGTGACGTATCCGTGCCCAGGCCTGGATGCGTTGGGGAAGTCATCAACTAAAACTAGACTAAAACTAAAACTATTTAGATGACTAAATTATGACTAAAACTTAAAGATATTTTTGGCAAAAGACTATAACTAAAACTAAATAAAAAAGTGCTGTCAAAATTAACACTGGACAGGGGAGGGGGTCAAATAGGCTTCAGCACGGTTAGAATGCGGCACGGTACGGGTGGCCTAGTGTGAGTACACCCTAAGACGGTGTTGCCTGTAAGCAACATACCACTTTTTGGCCTTGTGCACTCACATTATACATTCCCAAATATGATTGAATACTTTTAAAAGATGGTAGGACCTTAAGTAACCTAAAACAGTGTTCTAATTTGTCACATAACTCTCTGGAAGCCATTGTTGAATCCTTTTTGTGCAGACATTCTCACACAAAACAGCTCGGCCATTTTGCTGAAAAAGAACTGCAAGAAAAGTTATTTTCCAGATATTTCCGAGGCAGGAGAAAATAGGTAAATATTATTAGTAGGTAAAGTTTAATTTCTAATTGTTAAATGTTGCTTTTTTGATGAATAAATAATGGAAAATGGTTTAAATATTCAGGTTGCCTTGAGGCAACATGGTACCATTATGGAAAACTGCAAACACTGTACTGTTATGGATTCACAATGGTACCATTGCATTTTGGTATTTAGGTATAAATTTGTGATTACTGAAATAAAAATGAGGAGAAGGACAGAGAGATTGACCAGAATGAGAATGAGGATGAGGAAGGTGAAGGTGATGTTGGTCTGGATGAGGACAGTGAGGGTAAATGTACAGCAGCGAGTTTTACCAGTACACAGTAAGACAGACTATAAGATGCGTACATGATAACTAATCACTTTGTGGATATGTTCATAGGATGCAAAGGACTTTTTTTTTTTGCCTTTTAGTTCCCCTACATGTAGCAACAAAAAGGGCCAAGGACCTGAAGTGGGAAAATTCTAGGAACATTCCAACAAGGCAACATTCAGACATGAAATATTGTAATCTTACAATAATAAACATAGTTATTTTCATTGTTAAAGTTCAAATAACATGAATTGCAACCTGTTGCAGCTACTTTGCATTTTCAATATGCGTTAAAACAGATTTAGTTCCAATTTTAAATGACATCCAATAGTGACTCCATCTACTAACAAACTGATGATAAGGAGGCTGAGCTTGTGTTTGCCTGACTCATAACAACACACCCAACCCTGTTAATATTTAAAAATGTGAGAGTTTACCAAACCAGCTCTGTAAGCGAGCTGCCTGACCACGAGGACAAACTTTTATAACTCTAGCACTTCTTCAGTAAACTGTAGCTGAGGGCCAAGCTGTTGCAATGATGTGTAAGGAACATAACTAATGCAATGAGTTTATAGCTGCAGGGCTTCAGGAGCAGCAGAGTTAGGGGTTAGACAGTGTCCCATCAATTTGGTCCCAACCGAGGTAACTCGGCAATAACTGGGGTTACATAAATTTGACAGACATCTGTGGTCTCTACAGAATCAGTCTTTACACTATGTCCCTATCAGCAGGCACTGGTTTTTAATCTAATGATTTTCCTAACAAAGGTTCACACACATGAGCCCCGTTTTGTTGGCATAAAGCAGGATTGCACCACCCTTCCCTGATGACCTGCTTTCACATTTCCACATTGTTCTGCACCTGATTACACTTTAGTATTAGTTATCTGTACCATGCAGTTAGATGAATGCATGCACATTTTGGTAAACAGTCAGAAACAAAAAAAGGAGAATAAAAACAAACAAACAAAAAAAAAAAAACACATGGCAACCACAACTGTATTTCTTATGTTCTTATGGCATCCTGCAGGGTAATGTGGATGTCTTTATTATTTTTTAATTATTACAATCTTGATTTTAATAAATAGTGATAAGCAGCTTCATAATAAGGGCGACAAGGTGGTGGTGGTGAATGCACATCTGTTTTAGATGTTATTCGTCCGTATCTAGGCTGTAGAATAACATTAGAGTCGACACATTCAAAGGCATTCATGACATTTTTACAGCTGGCATGTGGTTACAAGGATTTAATTTGTGAATATTTCTCTGCATGACATTAAAAGTTTCTTTCTGAAGTATTTCTAGCCAACACTGGTTCAGCCAGATATTTTTGATCATTCTGCACAGCACCAGTGCTATTATTGCAAAATAGTTGTGACATTTAATTACAGTCATGGATGAAAGTATTGGCACCCCTGGAATTTTTCCAGAAAATACACCATTTCTCCCAGAAATTGTTGCAGTTACAAATGTTTTTGGTTTACACATATTTACTTCCTTTATGTGCATTGTAACAACCCCCCCAAAAAAAGAAAAAAAAAATGAAGAAAAAAGACAAAATTGACATCATTTTACACAAAACTCCAAAATGGGCCAGTTAGAATGTCTAAAAGTTGACTCAACAGTTATGCTGTCAAAGTTTCAAGACCATCTCCAGAGATCTTGAAATTCCTTTGTCCACTGTGTCTAATATAATCAAGAAGTTTATAACCTACCGTGGCTGATCTCTGGACGTGTATAGAAGAGAAAATTGACAAAAGAATGCAACACAGGATAGTTGGAATGGTGGATAAACATCCTCAGTCAACTTCCACACAAATTCAGGCTGTCCTGCAGACTCAGGGTGCAAAAGTGTCAGCTGGGACCATACGTGGTCATCTGAATGAGATGAAGCGCTATGGCAGGAGACCGAGGAGAACCCCACTGCTGACAAAGAGACGTAAAAAAGCCAGACTGGAGTTTGCAAAAATGTACCTGAGTAAGCCTCAATCCCTCTGGGAGAACATTTTGTGGACAGATGAGACTAAGGTAGAGCTTTTTGGAAAAGCATGTCATTCTACTGTTTACAGAAAACAGGATGAGGCCTACAAAGAAAAGAACACAGTACCTACAGTCAAACATGGTGTAGGTTCAAGGATGTTTTGGGGTTATTTTGCTGCCTCTGGCACTGGGTGCCTTGACTGTGTGCAAGGAATCATGAAATCTGGAGACTATCAAAACATTTTGAGCCGCAATGTAGGGCCTAGGGTCAGAGAGCTGGGTCTGCGTCAGAGGTCATGGGTGTTCCAGCAGGACAATGACCCCAAACATACCTCAAAAAGCACCAAGAAATGGTTGGAGACAAAGCTGGAGAGTTCTGAAGTGGCCAGCAATGAGTCCGGATCTAAATCCCATTGAACACCTATGGAGAGATTTTAAAACTGCTGTAGCAAGAAGGCAGCCTTCAAATCTGAGAGACCTGGAGCAGTTTGCAAAAGAAGAGTGGTCCAAAATTCCAGCTGAGAGGTGTAAGAAGCTTGTTGATAGTTATAGGAAGTGATTGGTTTCAGTTATTTTTTTCCAAGGATGTGCAACCAAATATTAAGTTGAGGGTGCCAACAATTTTGTCCGGCCTATTTTTTGAGTTTTGTGTAAAATTATATCCATTTTGGCTTTTTTCTTCTGCTTTTTGTGTTGTTCCAATGCACATAACGGAAATAACTATGTGTATACCAAAACATTTGTAATTGCAACAATTTCTGGGAGAAATGGTGTATTTTCTGGACAAATTCCAGGGGTGCCAATACTTTTGTCCATGACTGTAAGGGTAAATTGAGGACTTGACTCTCTGTTGTAGCTGTTTTCTACCCTTTCTTCCTGTCCTTAAGATCTATAAAGTAGATGACAACAAAGAGATGCCATAACACATACGTACGTATCTGACAGAAATGTCTACCATCACAAACATGGACTGCCTGCAGGTTTTCAGATTGAATAATATCTTCCTTTTATCTACCAGCAGATATTATCCAGGCCCTCCAGATGAGACGAGATCCCACCAACCATCTACCTGCCATCATTTCTTTCATACTTCTCAGCCCTCTGCCTGATTCCATGAGTGTCTGTCGTTGTGTGGATCCTCTGAACAGAAGAAGGTGAGGTGGAAGCATTAGAGGAAAAGAGATGAGCTATGAGTTTTTCACTTTTATGGCCCATAGCATTATTGCCGTTGACACTGAAAATGGGGTGATGGTAAATGCAGTGACTTTTATTTCTTAACCAATCATCCCAAATAGACAGCCATTGATGTAGCAGAGCCATAACCGTAGAATGCATGCCTCTTTTGGAGAACAGGCATTAAAGAGATAAAGGATGTAAAGCAGAGAGTCCAAGTGTGGACTAAATATTAACAGCAGTATCAGTCAATGTGCCAGAGCAGCAATTGGTATTGATCAAAGTTTCCACAGTGCAGTATCCTTTTAGCCAACGCAGGTTCAGAGACACCATTTATCCACTTTAGTAGGAGCAATTTTTCCTGCACAATATCGAACAGGAGTATTAGCAGACTAGAGATAATACGTCAATACTCATTTTCACAATTGCAAACTTCAGAGTTTAAGCATGAAAAGAAGGAAAAATCCATCAAGCTGCTCTAATTATCTAGAATTAGAAATGGATCAGTGGAGATGACCTCTGTAGGTGTTAATGATGAAGCACATGAATATATAATCTTAAAATTATGTTCCATTCAGCACTGTAACTGTCAGTGCTACAGCTTAGCTGCCTTAGAAATGTGCAAAATCTACATAGCGCAATAAAAAAAACTGAAAATAGAAACACCTGAATTTAAAAAGGCCTCTAAAATATAGCAAGAAAGTTTTACGCTCCCAAGGAGCTCTAATTCCTGGTAGCTGTAGCGTCTCCTGGTCCTCCTCTCAGCTGGAGGAGGATCAGGAGAGGGCAAAACTTTCTTCTAAGCATGGAGGGCCAACTGAACTTGGGGGCGGGGCTAACTCCCCACATTACATCATGAGGGGAAATCTGAAAACAGCTTGTTTTAGCACACACTTTCTGAAAGGTGGAGAAAGAGAGGAGGGAAAGAATGGATTTTTCTGGTACTTGGGGGGATTGTTGACAGGCCAGGGGCACATATTTTTGTTAGAAAGCCTAAAAAAGTGTGGGTGGGTGTGTCTGTGGAATGAGCTGAAGCCACGCCCACTCAGGAGAAATATGATCCTCTCAATGGAGGAAAACACGCCCTTATACTGTCTCTTGACCTTTTGTTGACCTCAGAAGAAGAGACAAAGTCTGTTTTCAGGCTCTAATCTCTGTTATGATGCTTTAAATCATTATTACTTAACCCTGCTCAACCAAAGAGCCAACTTGTTGAAAAATACCTTTGCAAGAGTAACAATCTAAGTGGTGAAAAATGGCAAAACAGCTTGAATAAATGGTGAGAAGTGACAAAAAAGAGTGAAAAGTGACAAAAAAATGGTCCAAAAGTGGCAAAAACAAGGCAAAAAATTGAGTGAAAATTGACAAAAAGCAAAAAGCAGTCAAGAGTGGCAAAAATGGGCAAAAAAATAGGAAACTAGTGGTATTTAATGGCTAAAGAGAGCTTAAATGGGCAAAAAGTGGCAAACATCAGTGAAAAAGGGCTAAACGAAAAAAATGGCTAAAAGAAGTGGCAGAAATGGGGGAAAAGGAAACAAGTGGTATATAATGACAAAAGGCAGCTTAAATGGGTGAAAAGGGCAAAAATTGGAAAAAAGTGGCTAAAAAATGGCGAAAAGTACAAAAAAAAGTGGTATTCAATGACAAAAAGTAGCTTAAATGGATGAAAAGTCGCGAAAATGTTTCCCTTTGTTAAAGTTTTCTGGGGCAATAATATGTAAAATTAAGACATGAAAGAGCCACAAATAACCACAAACAAGCCACACATTGAATATCACTACTTTAAATGATCCATAGACCACTGTGGCTGATCAATTTAGTAACTTTACCCCACAATGAACAGAAAAACAGCATTTAACTGTTAACTTTCAGTAAAGGCAGTGACATCAGCTAACAACAGACTGGACTGAGATGAACTGCTCTGTGATTTTAGATTGTAGCGTTAGAGGGGCGGGGCCATTCCCCACTGTAGGCTGTTGACATCATGAGCCTACATATTGGCTCCGCCCACATGAAACCTAGCCAGGAAAGAGGTGAAAAACTTTTTAACAGTCTAAATCCAGAATTCAGTCACACGCAGATCTCATATTCCAACATATCTAGAGTGTTAAGAAACAAACTTTGGATTTCACTTTACAGGGTCTTTAAGATCGATCAAAGTCACACCTGCACAGGTAGTCTGCAGCAGTCTCGAGACAGCAAACCTGGGATACTGGAACATCCCGGTTTATGAAGACGTACACATGCCTAAACAGAAACCAGGACACTCAGGTCCATGTGAACACAGTCACTGAGTAGATAATGAGTCGAGAGGGATTTTAATGTGTGCTCTTTTTTGAGTTGAGGTGTCTTCTCATTAAAAACTGAACTCATTAAAGTGTAAATAAACTCCCAGATCAGAGCTAACTCCGCCCACTTCAGAAATGTGAAAATTGCACAAAAAATGGGCAGTTTGGTATTGAGAGGAGGGCGGGGCAAAGGGTGGAGTTTTCCAGAAAGTGACACTGAGTCCTGCAGCACCAGTCAGAGACCTGGACAGAGGACTCTCCTCGGTGCAGAACAAAGGAAAGCCCACTTGGGCTTCTACCCTGAGTGTTAAGAGTTGCTTCAAATGCCAAACATGAAAACAACATCTCAGCTTTATGTCACTATACTGTTGCATGACCTCAATAATGTATGGCTATAATATAATTAATGAAACAATCCTGGTCTAATAGCAGCCAGAAAGCTGCATTGCATCATCCCTTTTCCTCTCTTTGTTTCAGAGTTGAACCCTGGGTTTTGTCACAGTGGTTCAAGTTTGCACAACCCCTTTTTTAAACAGAGCGTAAGCCAAGGACTGGCCTCAGGGTGAGAGATTCCCACTAGGCCCTTTGTTAATCCAAAATTAATTGCCGTCTGAAATATTCAACTAAGGTTGCTCTTTGGACTGATGCAGAGAGAGCGCGGCACAGCCAATACATCATGTCAAAAATGAGTGTGCTATATTTCTGGGGGAAAACAAAGAAAGGCAAAGAAGCAAAGCTTTTCAAACACTATCTGGAGTGCCAACACAATTCTTATTCAGCTCTCAAGTATGCAATGTTCCCAGAGTCTTATTGCTGCAGACATTGCCACCCAAACATTGCAATCCACTTCAAACACGCCTAGAAGACCAGGGGATTTAACCGCGTTAGACTTGTTCTTTTAATGACTTTGTCTGCCATTGTCTTTCAAGTTAATTAAGTTTGACCAGGCTGAAGCTGAAGGGTAGGGGACTTATCGTTAGAGCCCAGGAGCTCAGTCCCTACAGCAAAGACAAACACTGACATCATGACCAAACGATTCATTTACCTGAACCATTTCAATCAGAGCGCTGACTCGGCTCATTTTATGGTCAAATCAATTCAGGACCAGTGATGGTATTTTACACCAATAAAGAGGTGAAAAACACATGTAGCTCTGTTAAAACGCTCAGCTGTAGCACAAAAAGAAAATAAAAACAACAAAAACATGAATGACCGGTGATTCTTTGGCATTCCTTTGGGATAGCCGGCACCACTCCCAACACAGCCCCCCGTTACTCCAAAATATAGGCAGTGATGTTCACTTGTTTATCTCCGCTGAGCATAAATGCCTTTGAATTGTTTGACTATCCTGGATGTTCGTCACTATCTCACTGACGGACATGTTGGCCTACTTTATGCCTTGTTTCAAACACACTGACAGGGTAGTCATGTATGGAGGACCAAATCTGCCAAAATTAAAAAAAAAAAAAAAACAAAGTAAATAAATAAATAAATAAAAGTAAAAATAAAAACAAAAGTAAAGAATGACAAAATTAAATTCCAAAATTAAATGCAAAAAATAAATACAAATGGAAATAAATACAAAATTAAATAAATAAATAAATACAAGTAAAAATAAATACAAAGTAGAGAATGAAAAAATTAAAATTCCAAATTAAATGCAAAAATAAATATAAATGGAAATAAATAAATAAAGTAAAAATATACATAAATAAATAAATAAATAAATAAAAGTGAAAATAAATACAAAAATAAATAAAAGAATAAGACTCAAAATTTAAATATAAATAAATAATTAAAAGGGGAAATAAATACAAAAATAAATATATAAATAGAATTAAATATCAATGAATAAATAAAAGTGCAAACTGTTTCCTAGTCTGTGGTTTTCTGACGTTTATCTGGACCTGAGGCAAATGTATATATTTTTTACTTTTATTTCCATATTTGTATTTAATTTTGGAATTTTATTTTTTCATTCTTTATTTTTGTGTTTATTTTTACTTTTATTTATTTTTAATTTTGGCAGGTTTGGTCCTCCACAGTCATTGTGCTCAGAGCCTTTCAGTCCTTGGTCCTTCTGGTCTGGGACATTGACCAATGACAGGACACCCAACTCCACCTTCTCTTTGGTACATCTTTGTTAGACCGTGTTTCTAATGCAGACATGCTCAGGAGAGCAGGGATGGGAAAGGTCAGCTGTCTGATACGGGAATAGCAGTCGGCTTTTACAAGCACCTAGCGCATTACCGCAGGCCTGATCCAGCTCATTGTGTACTGGGTGCCCAGGACCTGATGGGCTTGTCCAGACACTTGGGGTGCCCCAAGGGGTCATGGAGTAGGAAGCTAGGAGGATACCTAGGAGATGAGCCTGGAGCAGTTCTGGAGGATGGTCATCAGGAGGCCGTACAGGACCAAGGTTAATGTGGTGAAGCTCCAAACTGGCATATGCTCTCTTATCTGACCTGATGTCTGTAGTTCGGTGATATTTGAGGATGACAAAAGTAGAGGGGTATGAAACCATGCACTAATGAACTGATTAACAGTTATGGTATTATTAGGTGGGCTGCACAGCGGCGCAGGGGTTAGCGCTGTTTCCTCACAGCAGAAAGGATGTGTGGAGTTTGCATGTTCTCCCTGTGTGGGTCCTCTCCAGGTACTCTGGCTTCCTCTCACCACCAAAAACAAACTCGGTGACTCTAAACTGGCCATAGGTGTGAATGTGAGCGTGCCTGGTTGTCTGTCTCTATATGTCAGCCCTGTGATTAACTTGTGACCAGTCCAGGGTGTACCCCGCCTCTCGCCCAATTACAGCTGGGATAGGCTCCTCCACCCCCCCTCCACCCCCCCCCCCCCACCCGCAACCTCGATTTCAGTGAACACCCAAATTCAAGTACTTGTACTCACACTCTGTCTGGAAAAATGTGGTACCAGTGCATCCCTAGTTTCTTCAAACAGCAAAAATTTGGGACTCTGACGAGTCACATAACAAGACACCAGGCTAATTAGCTGTTAGCATCAACAGCTTGGCTCACTGCCATCACATCCACATGATGCTAAGTTAAATTAAGACTAGAGTTGTAGCACATATCTGCTAATGATGGCTTCAGGCAGCTGCTTAGGGCCATTTGAAAAAAGAAAAAACGAAACAAAAAATAATGCATTTAATAATAGCTCAGTGATTACATACAGCAGGGATGTCAGACTCAATCACAGCAGGGGCTGAATTGTGAATTTAGGTCTAACCTCAGGGCCTAACTGGGTCAAAATTTCCCAGAAACTGTCAACCTCATCTTCAGGAGTAAGGAATGATGGGAAAACTGTAACATTGATGATAAATGATCTTTGATTAAAAGAAGTCAAAAGTTAAAATCCTGATTTTTAACACTTAAAGTACTAAACAAAATTCATAATCATGAGTGTAAAGGTCAAAATATGTGATAGAATATAATAATATTTTGAATGGAAAGTTCGATTTTTCAGGGATTTTTTGGAATATTACATATTACCCAGCCCTACTACAGAACCGGTGCATTTGCTCTTATCAGCTCACTGCTGTCTCTTTCTGCAGTTATTTCACAGCAGCTGAAATGATACTGAACCGTGGTCCAAAGAAAATGACTGCAATGCCAAAACAGCAGAGCACTTAGAATAGTAGAAAGGAGTGCCAGGATTTAAAACCATCCTTACATTTATGTTGTATGTCACACATTTTACTGCCACTCTTATCCAGAGCGGCGTATGGCTTCATGGAGTCAGCTTACATTCACTAATCTGTTGCATTGCAGGCATCGTGTAGTCAGGACTGTAGGGGTGGAAACCTCACTCCAGGTCACCATCTGCTGCTTTTCTGCAAAATAACAGCTTCAGGAGAAATGAAGCTGAAAACATGGTCTCACAGCATCGAGCCGAGCTACCAGCATCACAACCCACCTGTTCTGTTCTTACATTTCCCAAACAAGCACCAAGCTGTGCGTCATCTATTGATTTCAGAGACTTGTGTGAGATTCATAGAGTCTTTCAGAGAAATCTAAACTGGAATAGCTCCTGGCTGAGAAGATATTCTTCAGACTTTCTCTCTTATTTAGCTGATTTGTTTTGGCAGGAACAACAAACTTCCTACACAAAATGTTTTCAGCCTTACCTGGATATGTGGGCTGTGTGCCGAAACACTTGTGCTGGGCGTGCAAGCCCAACTACAAAATAGTTGGGACACTGTATAAAATCTAAATGAATTAACAAATTCATTGTCAAATCTCAAACCCATTATGCACAATAGGACATAAAAATCATAGCAGATGTTGAAACCAAGAAATTTTACCATTCAGTGAAAAAATATTAGCTCAATTTGAATTTTAATGGCAGCATCATCTCAAAAAAGTAGGGACAGGGCGACAAAAGTACCGATGGAATGTCCCACAAACTTTTTTACAGGCATGTTACAGATATCAAATTCAGAATGAGTGTACATTTCAGGCAATTAGAAAAGGAAAACTATCAGTTTGGTAATATTTGTGATCCATTTAATGAAGGGTGAAAATGTTTCGCAGATCTTTTTCTGTTTCAATTCACATCTTACACTGTGTCCCAACTTTTTTGGAAATATGCATTGTTTTTTGTTTTCTCTTGGAATCAAAGAATCAGTTTTATTTTCAACGACACAAGCTGGAATATTTAGAGCAGTGTTACTCAACCCTGCTCAACCAAAGAGCCAAACTGTTAAAAAATGACTTTGCAAGAGCCACAATCTAAGTGGGCAAAAGTGGCAAAAAATGGTTAAAGTGGGCAGAATGGTCAAAAAGCAGCAAAAAAGGGTGAAAAGGGCCAAAATTGGCATAAAATGCCAAATAATGAGTGGAAAGTGACAAAAATGGGGGAGAAAAAGTGACAAAAGTGGAAAAATTTGGGTGAGAAGTGACAAAAAATGAGTTACAGGTGGCAAAATGGTCAAAAAGTGGTAAAAACATGACCAAAAACTGAGTGGAAAGTCACTAAAATGGGCAAAAAGCAGCAAAAATTTGGGAATAAGTGGCAATTAAGGGCTAAAGGCAGCTTAAATGTGAGAAAAGTGGCAAAAAATTGCAAATAAGGGCAATGAAAATATACAGACAAATTTAAAAGCTGACAATTAAAGCCAACTGTACAAGCGTGGAAAAGAAACTGATCAAGGTGACTTGCTAGCGATAATTTCTGAGGTCAAAGTTGCCCTTTTATAGGTTTTCTGGGGGAATAATGTTTCAAATTAAGACTTAAAAGAGCCAAAGATCATCACAAAAAAGCCACATGTTGAGTATCACTGATTTAGAGACTTTATTGCAGGTTTCACAAAGTCTGACTTTTGTGCAGCAACAACATGGAGGCCAGGAAGACTGAAGTCTTTCTAAAAGTCTCTAAAGTACTCGGCTTGTGCATCTGCTGTATCAAAACCTGGCAAAAAAAGTAAGGAAATGAATGTCTGGTAGATTATTTCTCTGTTATAACTGTGTCTTGTCAGCATTTGTAAGGAACATGCATTTGTGAGATGAGCAGCAGAGCTGAGTATGTGGGTTGCACCAATGAAAAATTTGCTAAATTTTCTCTGCTAATGCCAAACAGCCTATTCTACTGTTGAGTCTTGTTTTGTGGATGATTGAAGTCTGAAGGAACAATATGTATTGGCAGTTTATTCATTGAACAAACAGGAACCTCAGTAGCATGTGGAAGAACCAAACACAGCCACAACAGCCTAGCACCTGCTCCTCTCATGGTAAACCCCAGGTGCTGACAATAAGGTGCCTGACTGGCACCTTTGAGTCCAGATTCAGCCTACAGCAGTTAGATTGGTGAACCAAAGTGTGGAGAAGATGTGGAGAACGCTATGCTGATTGCTGCACCAATAAAACAACATCTTTTGGTGGAGGCAGTGTGATGGTGTGGGGCGGCTTATAATCAGTGGAGGAAATCTCAATGCAGAGGGATATGGAGATGATATTCTGAAATCAGTGGGAATCCCATATCTCCACAGTCTGGGACCAAACTCTATCTTCCAAGACAACAACGCTGGCCCCCACAGAGCAGGGTTTTTCAGAGACTACCTCCAGAATTTGGGGGGTGGAGAGGATGTAACGGCCTGCGAGCAGTCCTGACCTCAACTGAACGCCCATTGAACCCTTGTGGCTACAAATGCTGGTTAAAGAATGGGATGCCATTCCACAGCAGTGTGTGACCAGGCTGGTGACCAGCATGAGGCTCCTGTTTGTTCAAGGAATAAACTGTTAAGCTGCCAAAATGTCTTGTTTCTTCAGACTCTATTCATCTAATTTACCAAACAAGAGTCAGTGGTAAAATGAACTGTTTGGCATTGGCAGGTTTGGCTAATTT
Organism: Cheilinus undulatus; assembly: GCF_018320785.1. Taxonomy (NCBI): domain Eukaryota; kingdom Metazoa; phylum Chordata; class Actinopteri; order Labriformes; family Labridae; genus Cheilinus; species Cheilinus undulatus. The sequence continues at coordinate 46,417,760 of NC_054877.1, forward strand.
TTCATGGGCACAACCCACATACTCAGCTCTGCTGCTCATCCCACAAATGCATGTTCCTTACAAATGTGGCACCATTAAAACAGAAATAAGCAGGCTTTTCAACCATGTAAGATTTATTGCCAGTAGGCATTGTTGCATCCATCCACCCATTCATCCTTTTTCTTCCACTTATGCGAGGTCGGGTCACGGTGGCAGCAGGATAAGCAAGTCAACCCAGACATCTCTCTCCTCAGCAACATTTTCTAACTCCTCCTGGAGGATTCCAAGGCATTCCCTGGCCAGATGACATATATAATCCATCCTGCGAGTTCTGGGTCTACCCTGGGGTCTCTTTCCAGTTGGACCTGCCTGGAAGACCTCCACAGGGAGGCGACCAGGAGGCATCCTGATCAGATGCCCGAACCATCACAACTGGCTCCTTTTGACGCGAAGGAGCAGCAGCTCTACTTCGAGATCCTTCAGGATGTCTGCAAAGCTCAGCCTTGGAAAAGTTACAACAGAGAAATAATCTTCCAAACACTAATTTCCTTTCTTTTCATGCTTAGTTGCTGACACAGTTTTTTGGGTGAAAGCTGGAGCAACTAAAGATGGTGTCCTCTTATACAAAAGAGACCAGAACTAGCAGTTTCTAAAGCACGTCCATTAAAAGGTAAATATTCAAATGAATGAAAGTACTTATCACATTTCTATATCTGTCATAGAATCACCTTACACTCTCTCTCAGCAGTAATTTTATTTTTGACAGTGCTGCAGGGACAGTCGGCGTCTCCTGTCTTGATGAAAACAGACGTCTGTCACAGCGCTCTGAGAGCTCCACACTGAAAATAAACGATGGCTCACAGGAAATAAAAGTCAATAAAGATCCAATGTCTCTGTAGATCTCTATATTTAACATCCTGTGTGGGCTCTTTGGGGATTCTTCCTTCTGTCGTTGGGGCGTATCATTCATGTAGACGTGTGGCAGGATGTGTTTTGTGCTGCTTTTATACTGTAGGGTTGTGTGTGAGTCTGGATGATTATAATGTTCTGATACGGTCAAATTAGATCAGAAAGGTTCAGCTACCGGGCTGTGATAATAGAATGAGACATGCTGTGTTTGCTATGCTATGACAGGAATTACTAAAAAGAATCCTTTTTCACCTTAAAAACACTGATCCTCTCTGCAAACATGACATACAGATCTGGACCAGCCATGCCCCTCTCACCGACCTCTGCTGTGAAATTTGAGACAATTTGGCTTTGAGGAGAAAAAGGTGTAAAAAGACTGGAAGGAGATCAGAGATTCACTGAGCACAAAGAGTTCTTCTGCCTCACAAATACGAACAACCTTGCAATGTACCGAAGGGCAATTTCTGTGGAGTTGATTGTTTGCAGTCACATGATCCTGAGTGCCTGTTAGGGGTCAGAAAGTGGGGACTTGATTGGGAAGATGAGTAACATGAGTGGCAGATCATCCCTCCGCCAAGCCAATAATCTAAGGAAGCATTCACAATCCCACAACAGTGCGAGGGCTCAACAGCTCACAAGGTGTATCAGTGAATATATCTGCAAAGACTACTACTACTGCTGCTGTTTTCAGTGGACAACCAGGGTTTAAGAAGTTTAGTAAACACTGGAGCCAAAGCTTAAGTTTATATTTCTAAGCCTAATCCAACATTGAGTTGTGCATAAATGATCCAAACAGTTTCTCATTTTTAACCTAGTTTCTGGACCAATCTGTTCTGTATTTAATGTGCATGTTACTAACTCTATTCAAAGTCATCTTGTTAAGTCAGCATTTGTGAAACACTGACACATACAGTCATGGACAAAAGTACTGGCACCCCTGGAATTTTATTCAGAAAATACACCATTTCTCCCAGAAATTGTTACAATCACAAATATTTTTGGTATACATGTTTATTTCCTATATGTGCATTGGAACAACACAAAAAAAAAACAGACAAAAAAGCAAAAAATTGACATAATTTTAAACAAAACTCAAAAATGGGCCAGACAAAATGATTGGCACCCTTTTATAACTGTGGGTAAATCATTTTATTTCAAGTATGTGATGCTCATTTAAACTCACCTGTGGCAGTAACAGGTGCTGGCAATCTAGAAATCACACCTGAAGCCAGTTAGAATGTCTAAAGTTGACTCAGCCTTTGTGTGTGTGTCTGTGTGTGTCACACCAAGCATGAAGAGAAAGAAGAGCCCAGAACTGTCTGAGGACTTAAGAAGCAAAATTGTGGACAAATATGAACAATCTCAAGGTTAAAGACCATCTCCAGAGATCATGAAATTCCTTTGTCCACTGTGTGTAATATATGAGTGTAGGGCTGTGAATTAGCAAGAACCTAGCGACAGGATAATGAATCGTGATACATGGGTGCTAATATTGATATATTGTGTTCTACTGCAATACAATGAGCAAGGCCATATTTGTGATATTTGTGTGTGTGAGTGTGCGTGCGTATATATATCTATATATCTATAGATATATAGATGTATATATACACACACACTGGCATTGCATTGCATTTTTTTGTGCAATCTGAATATCAGGATTTTCCTCTTTGCTGTAACAAATTAAATTGTATGCAGGTTTTTTTTTTTTTTTTTAAGAATATGAAAAAGAAACTGACTTTAGAGTAAATGCACTCCCATTTTATATCATTACTTCATGTCAAGGTGTTTGTGCAGGGAGAGTATGGGAGACAAGCTCATGTCCAGCTTTAACCCTTTACCTACTGAGCCGGCGCAGGCGCTGTGTTTTATATGTCCAGAGTATTATTACCATAACTCTGTCAAAGTTTGTCTGATCAGAAAAATTCCAACAGCGTTGAAAAGCTGAGAATTGTGGGCATGTGCACATATATGGTTCATTACAGCACTTGCAACCATATGACATGGGCATTATTAGCAAAACACCATAGCAAAACACCAGAAGTATTGTGAGACCGCTACAAGGATTCTTAACACTGTAACTCCTCTAAAGTTTGCTCAATCTTAAAAAATTCCAACGCTGACAGAGAGCTGAGAATCTGTGCTTTCCAGCAATATATGATGTGTGGTAGATATATTACAGTAATGTCAGTAATGTCGAACAGCACCGTGAAAACAGCAGCTTTGGCAGAAGACGAGTGAAAAAAGGAGAGTGAAGGAAGAGAGTAAAAGGAGAGCGAGTGAGAGTGGTGTTTTGTTTTCTAAAAATAGCGTTAGATAGTGGCATTTGTGCGTGTCTGTCATGTACAATAACAATATGTTACTGAGAATGCTGAGAATGCATTTTTCCACCTTTATTTGCACTAATTGTCACCTATGTATATAGTTATCTTTTGCACTGTGTTTTGCACACCCAGAGTCCTAGACTCCAAAAATGACTGCTGATTGTTCTAAACATGTATAGGTTCACATTTCAAATGTCAAATCAAAACTTCATGAGCAATAACAACATTTCTTCTCATAAAAGCCATGAAAAACAAATCTGTTTTTGTGTTTTTCTTCTTTTAAACTGCTGACAATTCCATATAATGTGCAATAATCATTAACCAGATGTTAAAAAGGCAAGTTGAAGTACTCCTGGGAAAAGGGACCAAAGCTCTCAGACTTAGGCCATTTCCTGACTATTTTACAGCCATGATAACAAAATATGTCCAAATCGCCATTTTTAGACTCAGCAGGTAAAGGTGGACTGTGTTGGAGGGCAAGTTTTTACAGACCACAGTGTTTTCCTTGTATAACGGGGCAGATATCATATTACTCTTCATTCTGCTCTTTTTCATTCAAAGTGGAAGATTTTATGTTGGATATAAATTGTTTTGTTTAATTGAATGAAATAAATACAATAAATAAATATAACAGAAGCCTTTTTTCTGAACGACACTGAGATGGTGCAGGCTCTTACAAAGAAAAAAAGTTTTGACTGTAGCTGCGTTTCCATTACCCTTAGAAATGCACAAAATCTAAACAGCGTATCAAAATAAAGGTAATGGAAACATCTGAATTTTGAAAAACGCCTCAAATGTCACTAAGAAGTTTTTACGCTTTCATGAGGAGGTTTTTCAAATGTTTCGATACAGAAATATATCACCAAAGTGCCATGGAAACACTTTTACGCACTCAGGGCATAACGTATGGTGTCACATGACCAGTCCACTCTGAGACAACATGGCGTGATATGTGTGGACAGGAGACGAGACTTTTCTTAACATCATACTTACACCCTTATACATGGCTTCTGCCATACATCCAGACTGTCTCTGAACTATCATCCATTACCTTCGTCTTTTGTTCAAAATTATCAAGACAACCGCTGTAGATGAAATCATAACTGTACCAACACGCAACAGGTTTTGAACGTCCAGCTTTCTTGCAGCAGAGTCTCGTGAGATGAGATTTTTAGAGAATTGCGTGGCTCATGCTCAAAACTCCCTTCAATGGAAACACATTCAAAGTGCATGTAAACTTAATAAATATCGCTTTTATTTTGCAAACACGAGTACTTGGAGGCGAATTTTGTCGCGCCTTTTGACGCACATCAGGAGCGTCGTGACTTTGCAAATAAATTATGCAGATTCTAAATGACATTTCTGCTGCGTAACTCTGCTGTCTTTTCTACCGGTCCTCTGATATCAGAAAGAAGGTTTCTCCCGCTCTCTCCACTGGACTGTGCACTTTTACTCACAGCTGGAGGTCAGTGCAGTTTTCCAAGTTTCATTCAACGTGCCAGCCAAGGAAAAATGGTTGGGAAGCAGTGAATCTAAGAGATGGTTTAATTTATGCAAATTTCTCTTAAACAACTCCTCATACGAAGGGCTGGACTGGGGGGAAAATTCGGCCCTGGCATGTTTTTGCTTAAACCGCCTCTCACTACAGGTTGAATGGCGTCAAAGTAGACACCATTCCTTTTCCACCCTTCATATGTGGAGCTTTCAAATCATCAGACTATCTAGAGCAGGTCCTGGAGAGTAAGCAATTCTTTGCAGCATCCTGATTGAATTTTTATTGATGATTTGTCATTTACTTACAGATCCATCAATCATTTTTGTGCCTAAGTTTCGTTTTCTCAGAACAATTTCACTTTTAAATTGTAGCTAAGTGGGGAGAGGAGGGGTGTAAGTGGACCTTTAGGACACGTGATTGGGCCAGTAAACTGTCATTATACAGTAACCCATGAGCCTCTGTGAGTGCTCTGTTGAGCCGGCGCTAAGTGGAAATAAATAAATAAATAAATCATACTGGCCCCAAAGCGCATCGGCCCACTGGGAAAATGCCAGATTGCCAGTCCACCCCAGCTCATACAACAAACTCCTTTTAGCGCATTAGCTTACAGTAACTATGTGGGAATTGTGTGCAGTGTCCCAACATTGAAAATGTCTCATTTTCATATTTCTCTAAATCATTTCCTATTAAAAGTATTATCATGTGTGCTTCTACTCATGTAGTTTAAGCTACTTGCCCATCCAGCCTTGCATATATTGGCTAAAGCACAACAAAACGTGAACATGAACATAAGAGTGCAATTTTTAAACATGACAAGGAATTCCCAGTAGCTGCCCGCTTCAGTGACACAGGACATAACGTGGCCTCCTGCCCAAGGTTATTGTAGTTCACTAAAACTAACTAAATAACTAAAACTAAAATTCAAAATCATTTTAGTTAATTGTAACTAAATAAAAGCTTGGCTTTACCAGAAAAAGGAAAACTAACTGAAACTGTATAGTGCACTTACAAAACTAACTGAAATAAAAAGAAAATAGACATAAAATATCCTTCGACACCATCATACTGACTGGAACCTACACCCAAGTCTAGGGAGTGTAAAATGGCCTGATTTGATTGGTTAAGACTTCACACAGTGGTAGTTGTATGTCTGGAGTTGTATTCAAACATCTTTTGGTAATAAAATGATAAGTGATGAGTAGCCTGTTTAAAAATGTTTTTAAAATATATAACGTTCACTCAGCCCCGACATCTATCCGTAAAAAACAATAACTAATAAAAACTAAAGTGAAACTAAGCATTTTTGCAAAATAAAAACTAAACTAACAAACCAGAAGTAAAAACTAATAAAAAATAACTGTAATTGAACACACAAAGTATAAAAGAAATACAAACTAATGAAAAATCTAAAACTATTATTACCTCCTCCTGTCGCTTCTGTGGCCTCAAGAAAACCTCAACAGTCAGAAGTTAAACTGAGTCTGACTTTGTCTTCATCATGACAGCGACCCAAAATGTACCTGGCCAAAATGACCTTATTGAGTGTCCTGCACAAGGCCATGACTTGAACCCCACTGAAGATCTGTGGTGTGAACTGAAGACCACAGTCCATGCCAGAAGACCATCAAATCTGGAGCTTGAAACATTGGCCCAAGAAGAACGGGCTGGAATTCCTCAGAAGACGAGTCTGGGACTGAAACTACAACAAACGACTGCAGGCTGGTAGTTTTGACATGTGCTTTCAAGATGGTCCATCTCTGAGGGGAGGTGGTGAAGAGGGTGAGAAGTTTCTGGCGGTATACTGAAGTAACTGGGGACATCTGGTGAGCTTTAAGCTGCATCAGCGACTACCAGATTAAGTGTTGGTACCCCACAAGACACAAATACAGCTCTGGGCTTCATCCGTAAGAGTCTGGCTTGGTCTTCTCTTCTCTTTCCCCTCATATTTGCTCCATTATTGCAGTCTTCAAACATGTTGCTTAACTCATCCAGTCTTTTCAAAATGAGGGCTGTAAGGCTTTCCCCGGCGGACGCTTCAACATCAAGGAACTCCAAAAAGTGTTCTTTAATTTGGGGGGAGTCTGTAGCATCAACGAGCCAAATTACTACAGATAGTTGCTCTTTTAGGCCCAGATCTGGGGTGCAACCAAGGATCTTTCCACTAATGTAATCGATGAGTTCATTTTGGATGATATTACCTAATCATGATGTATTCTGGCCCTCCTTACACCATGGTGTTTAAGGATCAGGTCAAACTCAGCCATGAGCTCTACCTCTGAAAATAAAAGCATTACTTGGGAGGAAAGGTTTGCACATTGTCTCCCTAAATACAATACGCACTTCACATAGACAGACCAATAGCTGCCAGTCTAATTAACACATCATGCCGCCGCCTCCTCTGAGCCTTTAGAAGTTTTAATTCCACTTTATCAATTGTTTGCACCTTTTTAAGACCAGTCTCCAGTTCTGTCCATGATGCCATATGTTTTAAATGTTCTGCACTGTTTTCATGGGATTTAAGTAAATCTTCACAATTCTTCCAGTCATCGAGCCCCTCAGTGATTTATCTGTAAATATTTTTGAGAACTATTTGCAGCAGAATCACTAAAGACCTACAGCTTTGGCTATCTTCTCTTTTAGGGAATACACAGTCTGATTTTACGGTGGTCTTCTGTGGGCGAACTCGATCCAGACCTGGTCAGACACTGCTGGTCAGTCAGCAGGATGGGTACGGCCTTGCTGGACGAAGGCGCTGAAGCAGAGGTTCCAGTGGATGCTGTGTAAGCTGGCTGTGACAGTGGGTATTGTGCTCCTTACACCACCTGCAGAAATCACAGAGAATCATAAATTATGAGACTAGTGCTTAGCTAGCTAGCTAGTTACAACAGGGACTGATTCATCACACGTTCCCCACAAAAACAGCTTTTATGTTCTACGGACGGCGTACCTCTGCATCAGGCTCTTTTCCTCCTTTTCTTTATTTTCACCCTTGAGCTCCTGAGGCCTTGGATCCTGTCAGTACAATCTAAAACACTAAGGGGTAAATCTACTATGATTTTCTGTGCTAATAGCAGCAACTAAAGCGAGAGATTCGTGCCCACAAATAACTCCCACATTAAGAATCTGCACTAATGACATGCAGGTGCAAACATGCCCACGTCTCAGCATATTTAGCACGTTTTCCCACAGGCCAGGTTGCACATCAGTGGCTTTGTGCTTAGATCACCGAAACCACAACAACAGAGAAAGAAAAAAACAGAAAAACACAATTTTCAGACTGATAAGTTGTTCCTGCAGAGCAGTGTCAAACTCAAACATGGCAGGGGCTGGATCCTGCATTTAGGTCTAACCTGAGGTCAAATTTTACATTTTCAATAGTAATAAATTTAAAAAAAAAAGTCAAACTTATTAGTTCAAATGTTTAAAACATGAACTCATATGTCAAAAGTATGTTTTTAAAAGGCAGATATATGAGATAGAAAGTGGTGGTCATAATTCACAGGTCAAAATATAGGACAAAAATTTTAAATTGAGAGTTTTTATGGATAACATTTTTGATTGTGAGTTTAGAGGGTCAAACTGTGAGATAAATTTTTAAATTGAGAGTTTTAAATGTCAAAATATGGTATTAAAAGTCAAAGTAAGGAGTTGAAAAGGTCAAAAACTGGGATAAAATTCATATAATGAGTTTAAAATGTCAAAATACAATTAAACGTCAAGTTGAAGTCATAATTGTAGGCTGCAAAATTAAGAATTTGAAATGAAAACACAAACTGATTGATTTTCCACATCCTGACTTTTGATCTAATGTTTCTAGTCTTTAATTTTTCATTTTTTTATGACTTAAAAAGTATATTTTAAATCATCAAGGTGAAATTTACATTTTGATTAAATAAAAAGGTGGAAAAACTGGAATTAAGTGGCATTTAACTACAAATGCAGCTTAAATGGGTGAGGAGTGGCAAAAATAGGCAAAAGTGGCAAACAATTGTAAAAAGCAGGATAAAAGTGTCCAAAATGGATGAAAGTGACAAAAAGACGTGGCAAAAATGGGCTAAAAGCAGGAAACACTGGGAGAAAAGTGGCAAAAATGGGGAGAAAAATGGTCCAAAAGTAGCAGAACTGTCCCAAAAGAGTGTGAAAAGTGACTTAAATGGGCAAAAATCAGTTACGGTGGGAAAATGGACAAGAAACATTAAAGAGTAGCAAAATGGGAAATCGTTTGCATTTAATTGCAACAGGCTGCTTAAATGGGCAAAAAGTGGCAAGAAAAGAAAAAAGGGCAAAAATTTGCAAAAAGCAGGATAAAAATGTCAGATAGAAGTGGCAAAAATGGGAATAATATTTCAAATAAAGACATAAAAAAGCCACAAATCATCACAAAAGCCCCCCAGGTTGAGTATCCCTGCTCTATACAAACTCATGAGTCTCACAGCTGTGAATCTAAGAACTGTGGACAGACTTTTGTCTTCAAGATTTGAGTGTGAAGATGTGATTTACTCCATCATGTTAGCCTAATTTCAAAAAACCAAACGTTAGTTGTTAGTGTGATTTTCTGACAACTCTTTACTTTGGTCCCTATTTAAAAGTAAATCACAAAAAAAATCTCCAGGAGAGCTTCTGCGTGTTGTAGCATTTGTTTCTGCTCAAAGACAAATCTATTTTCAGAAGCTTTAGCAAACAAACACCATCATGTTGCCTGAACAGCTGTCAACAAACAAGCAGCTTCTCCTGAGATCTAACCTCAGTCTCTGTCTCCTCTAACCAACGCCGCTGAGGTGAAGAAGCAGCAAACAGCTGAGGGAGGGGACTCAACAGATGGGACCACTAAGAGCTGGTACAGGTGAGAACTTTAAATACAGATCAGATCCTTCTGTAGTCGGCTGATATCTCTCCACACACACTCAGCTGTTTATTCAGTTCAGAAACATTCAAGTGAAGGGATAAAAGAGATTAACACTCCCACTCACCAGAAATATGATCCTCTCAGATTGAAAAATGTTACAATCTGAATGTTGACTTTATGATCAGCTGCCTGCTTCTGTGCCAGAGGAGAGACAAAGTTCATTTTCTGGCTCAAATCTCTGTGATGATGCTTTAAATCAGTGTTACTCAACCCTGATTAACCAAAGAGACACACTGTTGAAAAGTACCTTTGCAAGAGCCCCAATCTAAGCGGTGAAAAGTGGAAAAGACTGCTTGAAGTAGCAATAAAGATAAATTTAAGGTGGCAAGAATGGTCAAAAAACAGCAAAAATGGATGAAAAGGAGCAAACACTGGGGAGGAAAGTGGAAAAGAGTCAAAGTAGCAAAAATGAGTGAGAAGTTATTTTAAAAAAAATAAGTTACAGATGGCAAAAAATGGTCCAAAAGTTGTAAAAAGAAGGCAAAAAAAGAGTGAAAAGTGACTAAAATGGGCAAAAAGCAGTCAAAAGGGGCAAAGATGGGGAATCAAATAGAAAACTAGTAGTAGTTAATGGCAAAAGGCAGCTGAAATGGGTGAAAAGGTGGCAAAAATTATGGACAAAAGGGCAAGAATTGGGGAAAATATTGGCAAAAATGGGGAAAGGAAACTATTGGTTTTTAATGGCAAAATGTAGCTGAAGTGGGTGAAAAGTTGCAAAAATGGCTTGAAGGAGCAATAAAAATAAGTTAAAGAGGGCGAAAATGGTCAAAAAACAGCAAAAATGGATGAAAAGGCACAAAAATGGGGAGAATGATTGGAAGAAAGAGTCAGCTGCAAAAATGAGTGAGAAGTTACAAAATGAGTTAGAGGTGGTAAAAAAAATGGCCCAAAAGTGGTAAAAAAAAGAGTGAAAAGTGACTAAAATGGGCAGATAGCAGACAAGAGTGGCAAAAATGGGCCAAAAATTAGAAAACTAGTAGGATTTAATGGCAAAAGGCAGCTTAAATGGGCAAAAAGTGGCAAAAAGTGGTTAAAAAAAAGAGACAACAATGGGAGAAGGAAACAAGTGGTTTTTAATGGCAAAATGTGGCTTAAATGGGCAAAACGTGGCAAAAAAAAGGTTTAAAAAAAAGGGTAAAAATTGGAAAAAATTGCTAAAATGACGAAAAGGAAACAAGTGGTGCAAAAGGTGCAAAAACGGCTTGAAGTAGCAATAAAAATAAGTAAAAGATAGCAAAATGGTCAAAAAGCAGCAAAAATGGATGAAAAGGCACAAAAATGGGGAGAAAAAGTGGAAAAAGAGTCAGTAGCAAAGATGAGTGAGAAGTTACAAAAAATAAGTTACAGGTGGCAAAAAATGGTCCAAAAGTGGTAAAAACGTTGCAAAACTGTGGACTGTTGGCATCATGAGCCCACAAATGCCCCCCCCCCCACACACACACACACACACACACACACATGAAACCCAGCAAGCAAAGAGGTGAAAAACTTTCTAACAGTCTAAATCCACAATCCAGTCACATGTAGATCTCAGTGTTTCCACATGTTTACAGCAACCATTCCAACATTTCCAGAGTCTTAAAACAAAAACTTTGGATTTCACTTTACAGGGTCTTTAAGATGTCAGTATTGTTTTTGGACTTCTTGCCATCTGTTGTGTAATTTATCCTAAAACTGAACACCTGCCTGAGGCTTCCATCAGGTCCAGTCCTTGTTAGAGGGTCTTCTGCATGTTTTTAAAGTCCTCCATGGCAGACTGCAGGTCCTGTAAAGTCTCAGGGATAAAAGAGCCATTGTCTTGGACTTTACCTTTCTACCGGTTTGCCGTGTATTTTCCTTAAAACAAATGCTGGTCCTGTAAAGGAGTCTGCATCTCACATAAAAACCACTGACCCGGGATATGAGGGCAGGGAGGGGGTCTGTCAACGTTCAGTGGAGGAAGTGTGCCTGCAGTCAGCAGTGAGATTAGGATTTGTTTCAGCACACACACAGACACTCTCACACATAAATATACTCACACATGCTCTTTCTGTAAACCATACATTTGTATTAAGATACAACAAGGAAAGAAAGCTGCACACACACACTTCCTCCTCCTCAGAGCAGATTCTCCAACCGTTCACCAGCAGCATGAGTGGGTTTGTTTCCTGTTCTTTCCTGTGTGTCGGCTCATCCTCTCATCTCTCCTGCCTCCTCTTGTTCTCAGACTCTTTTACCTTTTTGTTTTTAAATAAATATATTTCCTTGATCGTGTTGCTATGATCTAGTCCCTTATGTCTTCTTGTTCTTCAGCTCTGTGCTGTTTTTAAATAACTGTATTCACATGTTCCTGCCATGTGAATCTACAGTAAGAAATATTTTCCCTTTAACTGTCCTGAATGAACGAGAATGAGAAAAGCTGTGACTGCATCAGATATTTAAAGTACTGTATAGTCAGTAGTAGAGTACTTCCTTTGAGGAAGACAAATGTGAATTAACTCCAGTCTAAAAAACAGGAAATATTTTAAGATACATGCACCAGATGTGGACACTCCTACTCTATAAGTTGTCCATTTGTCTTTTTAACTTCCAGGATGACTGTTAAACACCCTGTAAAGTGAAATCTAAAGTGTGTCTTAACACACTAGATATATTAGCGTGTGGTTGCTGTAAATGTGAAAACACTGAGATCCACATGTGACTGAATTCTGGATTTAGACTGTTAGAAAGTTTTCCACCTCTTTCCTGGCTGGGTTTCATGTGGGCGGGGCCAATATGTGGGCTCATGATGTCACGAGCCCACAGTAGGAAATGACCCCCCCCCCCAACACTACAATCTAAAATCACAGAGCAGCTCATCTCAGTCCAGTCTGTTGTAGCTGATGTCACTGCCTTCATTCAAAGGTAACTGTCAGATAAATGCTGTTTTTGATCCTTGTGAGGTAAATTTACCAAATCTATCAGCCACAGTGGTCTATGGATCATTGAAAGCATGGTCAAAAAGTGGCAAAAAAGGGAACACAGTTGAAAATTTGGGTTAGAAGTGACAATAAAAAGGGTTAAATGGGGCAAAAATGGTCAAAAGCTGGCGAAAACATGACAAAAAATGAGTGAAAAGTGACTCAAAGGGGCAAAAGGTGGTGTAATGGGCAAAAACGCAGCAAAGAGTGGCAAAAAAAAATTGGCATTTAATGGCAAAAGGCAGCTTAAATGGGTGAAAAGTGGAAAAAAATAGCAAAAAGGATAAAAGAGTCAAAAACCAGAGAAAATGGGCAAAAACTGGGAAAATAGTTACAAAAAGAAGTGGTAAAAGTTGGCTTAAAGCAGTAAAATTGGATTTAAAGTGGCAAAAAAATGAAAACAGGGGCAAAAAATTGCAAATAAGGGCAATCGAAATAATTAGACAAAAAATAAAGGTTGAAAATTCAAGTCTACTGTGTAAGTGTGGGAAACAAACTCATTAATGTGACTTGCAATAGATAATTTCTGAGGTCAAAGTTTCCTTTTTTTAAGGTTTACTGAGGAATAACACTTCAAATTCAGACATAAAAGAGCCACACGTTGAGTATTTACTGATTTAAAGCATCATAACAGAGATTTGAGCCAGAAAACAGACTTTGTCTCTTCTCCAAAGGTCAACAAAAGGTCAGGAGGCATGCTAATTGCATGAGCGCTTTCCTAAATTCAGATTGTAGTAGTATTTTTCTGTCTTATTTCTCCTGAGTGGGCGTGGCTTCAGCTCATTTTACAGACACGCCCACACCATCCTGGAGCAGATTTTACTGCCTCATTTTTCATGATTTTGAAGCTTAATTTATAAACTTAGATTTTTATTTGACTGAAACATGACCTGTCATCATAAATTGGAGGTCTTGGAGGTTCCGATGTGATTTGAAGCAGTAACATAATCGTGTTGACACCACACACACGAGGATCATTCAGACAAAAAGTCGTTTGCGGCGAGGCTCCGCTCGGCCCCCACGATGGTCGGGGGAGGCAAATCTTGCCTCAAATCAGGCTTAAACTCCTGTAGTGTGTGGCCAGCCTCAGTTGGACAGTCAACCTGCTCCAGAGCAGGTTAGTTCTGAAGTCTAAGTAACCATGGTTACTCAGCTGAGAGTCCAGTTAGCCACGTTGATGGAATGGAGTTCCTACTAAAACAAGCCAGACTAACCGAAGTAAGCCAGGCTTAACCCTTCATCCACTTTCACTGGAATGCCTCAGGCCTCTGTCCCCTTCCTTTACTCCGTTTGTATGTTGATCAGGAGTTGAGCTGAGATCACCTGCTGCCAATCAAGCCTCCACACCTGCTGCTCACCTCTGATCAGACACAGCTCTGCAGGATAAAAGCTGGCTCAGACCTCCACTCATCGCCAAACCGTCCATTTACCCAGCATGGTACACAGCTGCTCAGGTTCATAGTCATGTTTGAAAACCACCTTTTTTGCATCGTTCTAATTCTGCATCTCAGTCTTCAGGATTTAAAGTTAGTGATCAACCTCAGAGCTCCATGATACACAATAACTAGACTGTGCAAGCTGGGGCAAAGCGTGCATCGATGAAACACTGCAACAGGAAGGGAGCGTGAGAGCAGAAGCACTAGGGCGCATTCATTTTGCCTTGATTGCACCGTGATTAACAAAATAATAATATTAAAAATCTCTGCTGTGTTTACTAGTAGTGATCCCAAAATGTGTGAGGTTATAGAACCTGATGCTGCTGTACAAACTCCAAACATCTGACATTATTACTCCGTCAGGCTTCTTAACAGCACACAACTTTGTCTGCATAAGTGTCAAAGATGAATGAGTGACAGGCTGTGATTTTGGGTCAGCATGTTGAATTATTAGCGCCGCCTTGTATTTCAAAGAGAGAATCGGGGCCGAGTTTGTCCTTGATATAACATGACTACATAAGGGATCTCTGTGGCTTTAGCTCGGCCTTTCCCGTCCTCATTATAACAATCAAAAGTCCAGGTTCAAATTGAACTTGTTCAGGGTAATGTAAGGTAAGGCATTTCTCTTGCCTTACCCGATTGATACCGGTGATTTTAAAGAGAGGACGGGCTGACTGCTGCTGCTGTCAGGGGGCTTTTTTCTTCTCTTTAATGAGGAATTTCTGAGGGAGACTACAGACAGAGAGAGAGGGAGAGAGCATCAGTGCATGTGTGGAGGCTCAACAGCTTGTATCACTAAGTGTGGCAGCCCAGTTAGCCTGGCAGCCTTGATGCTGCCACTGGAATAACGAGCTCCTCCACCTTCAACACCCAATCCCCACAAAGGGAGGGAAAGTTCACTCTCTCGTCCCAGAAACACAGCAAAACATTATAAAAGTCCAAATTTAACCACACTGAATCCCCCTTCATTTGTTGCTCACAGATTTCTCCACCATATCTTGTAAAGATTTATTTTTGGGCATTTTTGTGCCTTTATTGGATAGAGGAGGACGGTGGATAGAGTCAGAAACAGGGTCAAGAGTGGGGGAGAGACATGTGGCAAAGGGCCTCAGGCCAGTTTGAACCTGGGCCGCCTGCGTACATAGGGAGCGCCTTTAACCACTAGGCCACCTGCTATCCAGAGAGTGGAGTTGTAGCACCAGCATGTTCACACTGTAGGCCTTTATGCTCAATTCTGATCATTTGGTCTGATCTGATTTTTTTGTTTGCCCGTTCACACTGTGGTTAAATTCCAAAAGATCAGATATCTATCTGATTTAGTTTCACATACGAATGTAACCTGAACCTAAAAAAGAATCAACCTTATTCATGGCCAAAGTCTGGCAGTTGCATTCATGAAAAAACTCAGTTAAAGGCATCACAGACTAAACAACATTTCATAAATGAAACAGAGAAAAAAATAAGGGGTCTAACCCAGGGGTAAACCATTTATGGACCTGCTTTAGAAGTAGCTACAAAAACATTGGCTCACTTTAGCTTCATTAGCTTTAGCTAAAGCTAACGTGGCTATCCTAAGCTGCATAGTTAATTTTATAACCTAAGCCAATGTTGCCAATGTAGGCTTTAGTAATGTGAGTTTGAGCAAATCTAACTATTGCTTATGTAGCTATGTAAGCTGTGTAGATAACAAGGCTATGTAGCTTGCATAGCTAACGTAGGCTTTGCAACTTTGTTAGTATAGATATCCATGAGCTTTGGCTTGAGCTGTGTAGCTTCATTATTTGTGTAGTTTATGCAGCTAATGCAGCTACATAAGCTATGTAGATAATGTAACTATGTGGCTACATAGATAATATAGCTATGCAGCTATGCAATTACATTAGTATAGATATCATGAGCTTTAGCTGGGTAGCTACATTAGTTATGTAGTTATGTGGTTAATGTAGCTACATAAGCTACATAGATAATGTAACTATGTGGCTACATAGATAACATAGCTATGCAGCTATGTAACTGCATTAGTATAGATATTATGAGTTTTAGCTGGATAGCTACATTAGTTATGTAGTTATGTGGTTAATGTAGCTACATAAGCTACATAGATAATGTAACTATGTGGCTACATAGATAACATAGCTATGCAGCTATGTAACTGCATTAGTATAGATATTATGAGTTTTAGCTGGGTAGCTACATTAGTTATGTAGTTATGTGGTTAATGTAGCTACAAAAGCTACATAGATAATGGAACTATGTAGCTATATGGGTAATATAGCTATGTGGCTATGCAACTACATTAGTATAGATAACATGAGCTTTAGCTGGGTAGCTACATTAGTTATGTAGTTATGTGGTTAATGTAGCTAAAAAAGCTCCGTAGATAATGGAACTATGTAGCTACATAAGTAATATAGCTATGTGGCTACGTAACTACATTAGTATGGATATCATGAGCTTTAGCTGGGTAGCTACATTAGTTATGTAGTTATGTCGTTAGTGTAGCTACATAATCTACATAGATAATGTAACTATGTGGCTACATAGATAACATAGCTACGTGGCATGACCTTAAGCTTTGTGTTCTTGCTGGAAAACCCTCCAGTGCTGCTGAAATAAAACAATTCTGCTACACTGAATAAACATCTTAAGTTTTTCCTGTAATCTGGACTACCCTTCCAGCAGAAAAGTCTGATGTTTTTGAACTTTTCCATGATGCTCATGTGTGCAGGAAGTCAGCCAGGGAGGATCCTGCTCTCAGTACTAACAGCTTTGGAGCCAGTGAGTCTCTCTTTAGCATTTCCATCACATCTAAAGGATCTTCACGTAAGGCCAGCATGATAACAGAGCAGCTGTTCTCCTGCTCCACTCGTGTTCAGGCCAGGTGTGAAGTGTAGATTACACTTTGATGGCAGTATACACTCTCTGTTTCTCTGCAAGAACAGAGCTAAAGCATTAAGGTGAAGTTTAATAAGAGACTGATGCAGCCATACTGAGTGTAGACGGCTGTGCTGAATCAAACAGAAATGTATTTCCCTCCTCAGAAGGACGATTGAGTTTAGATGAGTTTATTTAATGATGGGAATGGAGCAGCAGTTTCCTCACAAGAGGACACAATCACATTTGTTAGTATTTCCGCAGCGCCACTGTGGTATTTTGTCAAATCTAATGAATGAATGTGATGGAGATGTGCGTAAAGAGGAAGAGGATTTAATCTCAAGCATTTCCTCAGACAATGAACTCCTGAGGGTTTGGCCTTTTTTTTTTTTTTCTTTTTTTTTTTTTTTTTGCATTATTTTGCAGCAGCCATCCTGTAAAAACAAGTGGAGATTTACTGCCAGCTTACTAGTTCAGCTGGGTATTTCTACATAGATTGTTCAGTTCTATGATTCTAAATGCCTGATGGGGATCAGGAAGTGGGGACAGCCATTTGAAATGAATGGGAACAAAGGAAAGTTAGTACTTTACAGCTCTTACGGGACCTCTTCTGAAATTATCAGAAAATCTCTACATACAATGAGTTCAATCCCTACACTTTACAATAAGTGTTTTGTTTTTATTATTTTAACTGATTTACCTGGCGTGGAGGTGACCGATCAGTCCTACAGACCTCCTAGCATCTACCAGACCAGTGGTTCTCAACGTGGGGGGTCACTTTGACATTGAGAGGAGGTCTCTAGAAACCTTATAAAAAGAAGAATATCATTTTAATTATACATTTGCCACTTTGCAATAATTTTGCAAAGTTTTTACCCACTTTCATCTCTTTTTCCCAAAAACTGTGCCCATTTTAGCACAATTTCTGCCACTTAAAACACATTTTTGTCCATTTGAAACCCTCTCTACCACTTTTTTCCTGCCTATTTTGCCACTTCTAAAACAATTTAGGAACGTGAGAAAAGAAATTGTGTGTTTTCATTGTAATTTTAAATTCTGCCTCTCACAATTGTGACTTAAAGTGATGATTTTGAATTTTTTTTTCATATTGACCTTATAGATTCCCAATTTTAAATTTGAAGTCACATTTGACCTTTTAAAGTCATGTTTTTTTATTTTATTTTAAATTTTGCCTTTAAACGTATGATTTAGACTTTCAATCTCTTATATTTGACTTTTAAAAGCATTATTTTGACTTTAAATTTTGTGTTTTGACCTTTTTAATTAATAAGTTCAACTTTTCATCTCAGATTTTGACATTTTGACATTTTAAATCTAAAAAATATTAAATTCATTACTAGTGAGCATGAGGTTGACCCTGTTAGACTCCTAGGTTAGACCTAATTTCAGATTCTGGCCACTACTGTTTTACAGGCATCCCTGTAAAGGACTACACATATATCCCTTGGGAACATTTTCTGCACCTACTTTAATGCTAAAATTGATGATTTATATTATTTTTAAAAACAATTTTTAGGTTTGTTTCTGTTATCACTTCCAGCTTTGATCATGAAATAACAAATTTTTGGTCATTTTCAGGATTTGATTTGTTTTCATCTCTTTAAATGCCAGTTTGTTCAATTTTCAATTCAGCAGAATGAGGTATTTTCCATATTAAAAACACTTAGTGGATTTTTTAAATTATTATCAAAAATGGTCAATGGTCATGAATTACCACCAACATCAAGTTTTATGCATTTTCAGTTTGTGCAGTGTCCAGAAATTGGTGGAAATTATGCAAAAGATGGGCCCCTAGGAAACATTTTCACCCCTACTTTATGTGGTTATATTCATAACTTGTTTTTGTTTTTCATAATTGATTTTTTTTTTTTTTTTTTTTTTTTTTTTTTAATCACCTCCAGTTCTAATCATGACATTATTTGAAATACCTGATACTCTAAACTTTTGACTTCCTGTTTGGAGATTTCTGATCAGTGGGTATTGATGCCGGCACTGAATATAGACCTGCAGCTTATCTCCAACAAAGCACGTTAGAGTGGCGCTTCAGAGATGCAATTTCTCATATCTGACATGCAAAACCCAAGTTTATATTCATATTAACACCTACAGACATTTTTTATTTCATTTCTTTATGCCTTTATTTCACAGAGCTATAAAAAAAAATCCCACTGTAAGTGCGTCTTTTAAGTGCCCTACAGTCTAGTCTAAGGTTCCTATTCAAAATTGCGTCACAGATAATGGCGGTAACAGAAATACATGGTATTGCAAATTTGCAATCAAAATAAGCAATTATAATGGGTTTAAATGGCCAAACTTTGTCCTCAAGGGATGTATAAAAGTATTTTTCCTGTGCACAGTACCAAACAGGTCAATGTAGTGATTTGGCTTGAAAAATTAAAAATGAGCAAAAATACACATTTTAGTGTTTTATGCCAATTGCATCAACAGAACACAAACTGGTTCAAGAATTCCAAAACAGAATGCAAAGAATGTGCCCAGGTACACCTAAGGGTTAAAAATGAGGGAGGCCACAGGCATAAAGACAATTCCAACTGATTTTTCCTGTTTTAGTCCTCTGAGCGCACACACTAGACGCCTCAGCCAGACTGTAAGGCCGCTGAGACCACGTACCTGGCGACAACCTCGCAGTAAGGAATCCGCTCACACGGGACAAACATGGAGGACTATCGATAACCTTGGCTTGCTGTCCTTCACAATAAGCTGTCCTGGCACATGTTGAAGCGAAAACCATAAAACAAGTACAAGAATCAGGATGAATGATCTACGTTTTCGACACAGTGTTAAGGCGAGCCAACATACAGTATTTTCTCGGCCCATTTTTACATAAAACTCTTTAAAGTTCGCAGATAAAAAAATTCCCATCTACAGCCCTAGATCTCTCTCTGAGCTCGTAATAACCACAGGAGAAACTTTCACAGAAATCACTGGAGGCTTATGCCATGACTATAGCCAAGTACCTCATATGACCCAACATCAAAAATCCCAAAATATTCCTTTAAGACCTACAATCCTAAATACCAGATGTGTTTGATATGAATCAAAATCTGGGAGGCTATGGCTAATTGTGTTTACACCACACACTTCATTATTCAGACAAATCACTGTTTGCCCTGAGCCTCCACCCCGGACACACCCCCATGATCATCTGAGGTAAATCTGTCTTAAAATTATGATGGTGTAACCAGCCTAACTTTACAAATCTAAATTTTGTTTTTATTTCATCAATATTTCATAAGAAAAATGTCAGACCTCTGCGGTTTGGTCTATGAAGAGCTCATTACCGGACTGTGGAGTCTGACTCAGACGTTTTCACTGCAGATGAGGGGGAGATATTTCACTGAAATCAGTGTTTGCACTGATGAATGAAGATGCTTTAGATGCCTTTTCTCTTAGTCTGTACAGACAGAAAGATTCAGGGCTGTAGAGTAAAGCATGTAAAGCTTTTCCTGTGATGCCTCACAGGAGGGAGTACACTGAGAAACGGAGTCCTGCCGAGCTTCTAAGCTTTAGATTTTCTTAATCTTTACCCCCCAAAAGCATCTCCCTTCATTCAGCTGCAACATAACTGAAACAACCTGAGCCTGGTGATTAGCATACAGCCCTAAAGCTGAAATTTTAGCAGTCCTGCTGTAATGGAGCTGTAAAATGGCGATCTGTGAACTGCAGGTTGCAGCTTCTTGTGGGAGGATTTTACCGTACCATTAGGGACTGTGTGGAGCACCCTTGAGAAAAGTATTTAACCTTTAACTGCTTCTCTTAATGTCACACTGCCCCGATAAGGGCCGAAGAAAAGAGAGGAGGGTGGAAATAGCATGGAGCTATGCTGCCCTCTGCTGGCAACTCTGAAAGCTACAAAGTAAAAACAGTTAATTCTGTTGCTTTACTTTGTGAGGGGAAGAAAAAAGACATCACAACTTAGAATCACATCATCAAACCTGACAAACATAAAGGAAATAAAAACAAGTCTGAGAGAGATTAAGTCCAGCAGGTCGATCACAGAGTTAGGCTCAAATAAATAAGATCTATCTGAAGGGACACATGTTGCTAATTAGCCTAATTAGTTTCACTTTCCCAGCCTTTTGTTGCACCATCCCTATGTTTTTGAGATGTGTTGCTGCCTTCAAATTCAAAATGAGCTTATATTTTTTCTATGGAAAAGCTAAAATGTTTCAACACCTGATATGATGTTTATGAGGTCTGACAATCATTGACTTCTTTACATTTTCAGGGTAAACACAAATTTAGCACTTTTAAGGCCTTTTTAAAAACCTCCTTCATACGTTTCATGACTTCATAGAATCTGTATTTATTTCCTTGGTAGACTGGCGGCAGTTATGTTTACATTTTGAGCTGATTGTAAGAAAAAAACTGTAAATGCATAGAAACCTAATGTCAGAATCATTTTGGTATTGTTTTTAGAGAAATATGAGATTACACAGTGAGTAAAAAACACAATCTAGAAGTTCCTATTTACTAATTTTGCCCTGTAGTAAAAAACATAAAGCACAAATTTAAATGCAAAGAAAAAATATGTGGCAGAATGCCGCTTCAGAGAAGTTCACCATGTTATTTTGATGCTCTGATGCAGTGATATTCAACATGTGGCTCTTTTAT
Source organism: Cheilinus undulatus (assembly GCF_018320785.1). NCBI lineage: Eukaryota > Metazoa > Chordata > Actinopteri > Labriformes > Labridae > Cheilinus > Cheilinus undulatus. The sequence continues at coordinate 46,439,278 of NC_054877.1, forward strand.
GTCTTAATTTGAAGTATTATTCCCCAGAAAACCTTAAAAAAGGAAACTCTGACCTCAGAAATTATCCACTGCAAGTCACAGATCACATAAACTCCTTGGTGGAGGTAATGAAGTAAGAAATAAACAGATAATAAAAGGGGGATAAAAAAGGCTAAAAGGTAGCAGCAATATGCTCGAACAGGGAAATAAAACACTTACGAAGAACTTGGGGAAATAAAAACAAGAGAATAAACTACTAAAAGATCATTCTGAAGGTCAAACAGAATAAGATAGAACCTGAATTACTAAAACAGATTAAGATGAGTATATTAAATTCAGGTAAAAGCCAGACTAAAGAGGTGGGTCTTGAGTTTAAGTTTTCATACAGTCATGGATAAAAGTATTGGCACCCCTGGAATTTTTCGAGAAAATACAACATTTCTCCCAGAAATTGTTGCAATTACAAATGTTTTTGGTATACATGTGTTTATGTCCTTTATGTGCATTGGAACAACACATTAAAAACAGAAGAAAAGACCCAAAATTGACATAATTTTACACTAAACTAAAAAAATGGGCCGGACAAAATTGTTGGCACCTTCAACATAATATTTGGTTGCACATCCTTGGGAAAAAATAACTGAAACCAATCACTTCCTATAACCATCAACGAGCTTCTTACACCTCTCAACTGGATTTTTTTTTTTAATCTGAGAGGATTGTATTTCTCCTGAGTGGGCGGGGCCACAGTCCAGATCAGACTGAGGGAGCCGGTCTCTGGTCTCATGGGGGTGCCATGACTGGCCTTCATCGTAGAACCTGAGCATGTTGAGGAACGTTATGTTTTGCGATGAGTCCATTACAGATGTCAGTGATGGAGAACAGCTATGTCATTTATAGTCTATCTCTATTCTCACATGACAGAAAAGTTAGTACAGCCATCAGTCAATCCAGCCTGTACTTAAACTCACTTCTACATTAGACTGCTGCTGGCAGCACTGATGTGCTAATAGCAGTCAGTGATAAGTGAAAACAGAGCGTTTCTCACTTCAAACTTATTATAGGCTGTGTGAATACATTGGCCTTTAGTCCCTACAGGGTGAAATGTCTCACATTCTGTGTCTTCTTTCACACTGAGGTTAACACTCTGCACAGAAACGCTCTCATAGAGCAGAGATGATTTAGTGTGGCAGGGCCTGCAGGGACTTCAGATCCAGACAGAGAGCCTATTGCTGCTTTCAGTGACAGTCCTATTAGTATCACAGGCCTGTTCAATAGAAGCGGCTGAAGAATTCTAGCCTGGATGCAGATCTTAAGAAGGCTAGGCGTACTGCCAGAGCAGACACATCAATATGACAGCTTCCATAAAAACTGGCCTAACTTTTATCTATCAGGGCAACAAGATTTTAAACAAATAACACACTTTTTTAGATTCACAGTTCAGTTTGGGGCACTGTGCTAATAATTCAGAGCTCTACGAGACATTAAGGATCTTAAAAACAGTCGTCATAGAGTGATCTGATCTGCATCTTAGCTACAAGTATAGACAAACACCAGTATGCATTTAATGACTGGTTGAACCTCCTTTGGCAGCAAAAACTTTAACCAGGCGCTTCTGGAGCTGCTGATCAGACCTGCACAACATTCAGGAGGAATTTTAGACCATTCTTCCTCACAGAACTGCTTCAGCTCACCCGTAACCTTAGGCTGTCTGGTGTGAACGGCTGTTTTAACGTCAGATTCCGGTCTGGACTCGGACTGGGCTACTCCTAAAAGTGGATATTCTTTTTCTGAAGCCATGCCATCTTAGATTTACTTCCATGTTTAGGGTCATTGTCCTGCTGCATCATCCTCCTTCTTCTGAGCTTCAGCTGGTGGACAGACACCCTGACATTACCCTCTAGGACAGGGGCCACTAACTGGCAGACCGCGGTCTGGGTCCAGATCCGATACGGACCTGGACCCTGACCGACAATCATTAGATTAAAAGAGACCTTTAAATTTGACGAGGTGCTTCTATTTTAACCGGCGCAGCTATTCTATGATTTATGGTACTGGTTTTGCAGATCAGAAAATGCACAGACCAATTGCATGTGAGTTAAGCCATCTCACATGAAGCTACTCAGCCAATAAACTGTCTGCATTCCTGGTGGTAAACATTAAACCGCTGCATTCATATGAGGGACAGACAAGAAGAAGACAGAAAGAGAAAAACCTTTATGAAGCTAAACACTGTCATCAGTAAAGATTCATGGTAGGTCACATCAATAAATCTGTTACCCACACAAAGAAGACAGGCTTTCACCCCCCTTTTTAAATGTTTATTATTATAAATCCATATTTTATTACGGTTGGATGCGCTCGACGGAGAAGCGTGTGTAAGAGAAGAGAGCAGAAGAATTCCCCTGGTGTTGCGTCTCTTCAGTAAGTTCATTCATTGAGGTCTGCTGTCTTGTGTTCAAACTGAAGCTTCACATTTCCTCGTTTTAACTTTTTCTCCAGCCACTTCCTGCCGACGCTCTCTCACACCCATATCTTATTACGATTATGCCAATGCGCGTCATCTACGAGCATAACACACACGGATCACATGTGTAGATAACATAATGTTTAATATCTAGCTGTCCAAACGTGGGTGTTTTATTTGATCTTTAATGCACTAATGATCATAAATATTGTCAAAAGAGCAGAAATATAAAACCAAAGCTCCAGAATGAGGCAGGGTCAAACGATGTGTCTGGAGAGCTGCAGGTGTGAGGCAGGGCTGGTTTTAGTCATTTGGAGGCCCAGGGCAAAGACCACTATGAGGCCCCTCCCCCTTTAACGAAAGGATTAATAATGAGTGGAAAAAAATTAGAAAGCATCTCTTTTATGTTAATAAAGCCACAGAACTCCAGTAAAGGCCCCAATGTGACATATAAATACTCAAATAGCCAACCATCATTCATCAGTTTCTTTGAAAAGCATCTCATAGTTCAAACTCAGCTCATTCTAATATTTAACAAAATCTTAAGGCCAGGTGGAACTTTCATAATACTGGCATTGGGCCAAAGACTGGTATCTCCAAAATGACCACTCTTCAGGGAATGAAAAAAGGTGTCTTTTGACATATTTTACAGCTTTAAAATTGGTTAAAACCTACTGACAGATGTAAAGGTGATCAATAGCACTGATTTATAAAAACAAATTAAAATCATGAAAACTTGAGATACAAGGTTTTAGCCTGATGTCAGTGATAAATAAAATAAACATATGCTCCGACCCCCAAAATAAAGTCGGCAGAGACTGGGGACCCCCGCTGTCCCTGGAGGTGGTTAAACAGCCAGGAGCATTCAAGAATAGTCATGTGGAGACAAGGCCGTCCATAAGGAGGGATGAAGGGGGAGGTTTCTGGGACCCAGCCAAACTGGGGACCCATGGAGGTCAGCAAAACCAGGGTCCATTGTGAAGTTCAGCTGTGAAAACTGTATTTTATATTTGACCTGAATAATAACCACTCCTATTAAAGACACAAATAACTTTATTTATTCATCTGGCCTTCTTTAGATGAAAATAACTTTTGTCAAAAACATAATTACAGTGGAATAAAAAACTCAAAATTTGATTAATGTCAAAAAATGGTGGAAAAGGTGGTGAAATTAGATTTTTAAAGAACATAAATGTGTTAAAGTGGCAAAAACGGGCACAAAAAGAGGATTAAAAAGTAGCTGAAATGGCTTTAAAGTGCAAAATATTGGTGGAAATGGGGTGGAATGGAATGACAATGGATAAACTGGCAAAGATTAACATATGTTAAAGAGGTATAAAAGTGGTTGACAGAGGCAAAAACAGGCAGAAAGTGACAAGAATTGGTTTAGAAGTGGAAAAAACAGGCAGAAAAAGGTGATGGGAAGGGTTTATAATGAACAAAAATTGGTTTTAAGTGGCAAAAATGTGCTACAGTTGGTGTTAAAAAGTAATGAAAAAGGGTTAGTATTTGGTAAAATTAGCGTAAAGTGGCAACGGTGTAATTTAAAAATATTCTTAGTTTTTTTGAAGTATCGGGTGACCCCCCTCTCAGTGCCCGTGACCCCCAAGGTTGAGAACCACATAGGGAACATTCAACAGTTATTTACTCTCCAGATAAACTGTATAGTTTCTAAGTACAAGTACATTTTCTTGATTAGATTACACTTTTTTTTGACTGGGGCTTTTTGGTAAATTCTGAGTGACTTAATCCAAACCTTTACAAACATAAACCTTCTCTCTACATTAATATTCATCATCATGTTTATATACAACTAAAAATGTAACAAATCACATGTAATCATATTGCTGTTGTTGTGAATTTCTTATGTTGTGTATTTGGAATTATTTTATGTATATTTTTATCACTATTTTCACACAGATATTTGTATTTTGTCAGCAGCTGTGAGCATGGGCCCTGCTGCCGTGGCTGTCTGCTTCAAGAATCGCCATGACGTGTTTGACTGATCCGATAAAATCAGTCAAATTTGGAGTGAGCCCTAGAAACTTGGAAGTGGTAGAGGAAAAAGTCAAAGTAACATCTAGCACAGATAGAGACATCTTTCCTTGAGGTAGCATAATGAGCCCTTGACCCCAGACAAAAACACAGACTTTAAATTAAATCGCGCTATCTTTATTGACACTTAACCAAGGATTCAGCCACTTCGAGGCTGAGCGGTCATAGATGTGTGTGGTGGATGGTGAGGGGAAGGAGTTTTCCATCTGAGGGCAGACAGGGCCAAGTTTTGGATGGTGATAGTCCATATGACGCGCTGTTGCTCATTCATCCAGCCTTTTCAAGTACAGACCCTCTCCTCTGAAGGACTTCATCTTGACACTGCAGTCAAACTTTAACTCAGTGCCAATGTGGAAGTCCATCATGGCCTTAACCCTCGGATCCTACCATTTTGAGGACATTCATCATTTTTATCATCACTTTTTTGAGTTGATAGTCAAATTTCTATAGATTGAGGCATCAAATTTGGCAAAAGTTATTATTTTTCTTCATATTAAAAAACAAACAAACAAAAAAAAAAAGTGTTGCCTTTAGAACTCGATTGATGCAAAATAGCTCCTTCCATCCTTGTTTGTCCAAAATCAGACACATAGACTTCCATTAAAAACACGTTTTTTTGAATGTGTGTCTATGGCACCAAAACAACTTATAGCAACTGTTTCTTTGCAGTCACTCGATCACCAGGGATCTAAATTTCACCATTCCTCAGTGATCCAGCAGATGGGGCCAGCTCATCATTTTAACCCCTTCAGCAACGCACACATGGTTTACCTTCCATGGACCCAGATTATTTGAAGCGCTATTTCACCCACTGAACATCATCAGAATTAAATGAAACAATTCATGCCATTAGATATGGATGTCTGAGAGTGGGCTACATGTGTAAGGAAAAGTTTGTGAGCTCCTACGTGTGTGCTCGGGTGTGAATCTGCATCTATTTTCCCATGCCATAAATGGAGAGTTTACAGTCGAAAATGCTACTTCTGAGTTCTGCAGTCTGGGACTAAGAAAGGGGGACATTTGGACAATTTCAACTTTGCCCTCACTTCATAGCAAGTGGGTGGACTTTCATGAGGATGCACAGGTCCTTTCGATCAATAGGTAAGAACATATCATATCTCAAATATGCATTGTGGTCAGATTTTGGTTAGAGGTGGAAATGCGCATGTTTGTGATTCATATCCTACATATATCCTCTGATTTTTATGCCTGTACATAAAATAAACCTAACATGATCAAATGCATTCGCTCGCATATGATTTGGTAGAGGAGGAGGCTTGAGAAAAGGAGGGTAAAACTGGCGTGTTTTACGCATCGATAGACTCATCTGTTTAGCATGGACGCTATCTCACTGAATCCAAGTCATAGGCATAGTGTACAATAACTGGAATAAAAAGGGTGTAACATTGATTTTTTTTTTTTTTTTTGTGGTCAGGGTTGGAGTTGTTGAAGAGATCTGAAGCAGTGAAAGTTGAAGCATGTCTGTTTTCTGGACAAACAAGGACAGATGGAGCTAAAAATTACAAGGGAGCGAGGGTTAAAGAGGATGACGTGTCTGTCCTCATCACCACATGGACAGGCTTGAGGTTGGGTCTTTTGGAGGAATGATTGATCTTTCTCCCCGCGTGTCCTTGTCTGGATGGCAGTCACTGCAGTCTGCCTAGGCATCAATGCAGAGGTCCCTCTGCCCATCCTTGAAGAAGAACAGGTTCCCAGCTTGGTCCATGATCTCCATCTTGTCTCTGCCTTCTGCTCCCGTGATCACCTTCCCATGGTAGTCACAGACAATCTCTCCCTTTGCAAAGTTGCAGCCTGCCATCACACCTGGAATCAAAATGACAAGTTTAGAGACAGAGTAAAAGAACTTCGCCACAGTCTGACTCCTCAGTAGAGATTTCCTTGTCCTATTGGTAATACTTTGAGGAGGATTTTTTCTTACCTTGATCTTTTTCACCTCCAAAGTCTCTCACACTGAGGCCTTTCCATTTTTGGGCAGTCACTCGGCGTTTCAGCCCGTTGTCCGTCTGTAACAGCCATTGGAGGCTTCCAACTTTGGAGCGCTTCTTCAGCCCTCAGGCAGTTGGTCACCTTTGCCAACGTTGGTTTCTAACCAAAGTGCGCTGCAGACAGGAAGAATAAACAGGGTCAATCATGCAACACAGAGTCTTTGATCCCATGCATTGTTCACTAACAGCCTGCCAGTGGAGTAAATTTGCATTCCTATGGAAATGTACGCAGGTTGTACTGCTGATACTGCCACTTGTCATAGAAGGACTCATTGCTGAATCCCTGTTCAACCCTCTTCCTCTTGCTCGGGATGTGCTCTGCAGGGTGACGGGGTAGGTGGTCACAAAGTCCTCATAGGTATCCCCGGCTGAGGTTGTAGGGTTGGTGCTGGAGGTGGCGAGGTGGAAGGCGAGATGCTGTAACACAATGACATCCTTGGTTAATGACTTTCAGATGGAATTGGTCAGTGTCATGTGACTATCAGATAAAGAGACCTACCTTCCCAGCGTGCCCAAGATGGCAGCAGTGGCTACGACCTGCTCTGGCTGGCCCATTCGGCAGTGCTGGGGCAGGTAGTGAGTGACGCTCTCCTGCTGCTCAGCCGAGGAGCTCGTTGCAGCCTCCATCTCCAAGGCCCTCCTGACGATCTGGCTGGGTCTTGTAACTGCAAGAATAGCAGCCAATCACATCAACTTTCAGCACATGAAGAGGATATGTACTTACTACTCTTGAAAGCAGCTAAGATCATTGCTGACCTTGCCCACTCCTGTGCCTCGGGAGGAAACAAAAACCTTTGACAGTCTTCCTCCTCCATCACTGTACTCCTGATCTTCTTGTAGTAGGCCTGAAACCACTATAGGAACAAAGAACACATGGGTGTTAAACAGTGTAATACAAACACTCTGGATCAGACTAATCTGGCTGCTCAGTAACTTACTGCTTCCTCCTCGTCCACCAGTGCCAAGTAGGCCAGCTGAGAGGTAGCGGTCTTGTGCTCCGCGACAGCCACAACGACCCTGTTATCCACCTTGTCTGATGCCCCACTCATTCACCTGAAAACCAATGTCAAGGAAATCTAAGTTAATGATGAAATTATACACATATGACCATCTAAACTATGAGACAACAGTTCAAGGGTTTAATGTCAGAGTGGAGCTCAAAACTTCAAACTTACAGTCATGCCCTTCATGACTCCCGGGCTCTGGAAATGTTTCAGCACCAGCAGGGCTTGCAGGTAGTACCGGAAGAACGTCTTCTCCTGGCTGGACAGGGGAGTGTGGCAAAGCAGTTTCCCAAATGAATTCAGGAGGTCTGCTTTGGCCACCCAGAGACCCTCCTGGCACTGGTAGACTGTGGGTATACCAGCCACAAACCGTTCGTATCTGTTAGAAAGAAACACAGGTGTTACTTCAAAAGCACACTCAGGATGCTGGGACTGAATCAGCACACTGAGAAAAAAATGGCATACCTCTTCTTTACAAGACCCTGGGTGTGAACCTTGGACACCGGCTTCCGCAGGGCTGCGAGCATGTCGAGGAAGGCCTGGCACCTGTTCCTTCCCTCCTGGTCCACAAGATCCAGCCTCGTCTTCAGGTACTGGACAAACCTGATGAGGCTCTTGATGTTGCATAGCAGTGATGCAGGCTGCAGGCCACAGGCCTCCAGTGAGGCGAAGAAGTTCCTCGTTTCCATGGACTTAGTGAGGAAGTCTGTAGTGGGCTCATCCCCGCTGTCCTGCACAAACCTGAGGAAACGGTTGACATTGTTGACCTATGAGGAGAGACAGAGTGACATTTTAGTATTTACATCACAAAAACACATAAAACAGATACACATGGATATAAATGATCTGTGGATTCCTATGTAGGGCCGTGTTGTGCATGGTTTGGAAACCTGAACTTGTCCAGTAAGAAAAGGCTATTCTAGATTGTCCTAATCATCCACTTCAGAGCGAGTTTGAGCTTTTACCCTCAGGCTGTCGTCTTAGGGCTCCTATGAGGAGGACTCAAAGACTCCAGGTCTCATTTATTCCCAGTGCAATTTATTTACTTAATGGCAATTAACCCTTAGGTTGCTCCTGTTCTTCTTGCACTATTATTGCTCATTTGCACATCCACACATTGCACTTTTTGCATAACTTGGTAGTAATTTTCCATTTTTGGTATGAGCTCTGGACTCAACTTTTGTTAGTGATTTTGTGTATGTGCATGGTGTTTCTTATATTGTGTTGTTTTTTATTATGTCTGATGTCACTGTGTACCTTGTCTTTTGCGTGCACCTGCTGCAACATTAATTTCCCTTCATGGCACAATAAAGAGATTCTGGTTCTGGATTTACGTGACGGGGCTGACCTCCACCCCTCTGGTAGAGACGTGGCAGACTACCTACAGAGACTTTACAGTATTTACTGACTTTCCTATTCTTTAACAACTCAAAACTTTCCATTCAGCCCCACAATTCAGAACTCTCTGACTGATTTCTCAGTCATGACTTGTTTTGAACGTCTGCGATTCTAAACCTGAGTGAGTAAACAAGCAGCTCCTCTCTGTTTTTGGTTCATGTTTTTCCAGAGCTGTGCATACAGACGCGTCTCAGTTCTCTCAGACTCACAAAACAAAGATTAATCATGTCTGTTTTAAAAAAGAATTGACTCTGCATCCCCTTCCACTTATTTTTCATTAAGTCTCAGGATATAGGAGCCTGCTCTTTATTAGTACTGCAATCATGGACCCTGGAAGTGGTAAACAAATGATGAGGGGCCTAAATTAGAACACACACTCCGTGCATGCACTGCAGATCTTTAACTGGCTGTATCTCAGCAGGCGTTCAGCTCTGTGGTCAGTAAACCTGCTGAAATTCACATCCTAGATGGAATACTGTGCATTTCAGCACAATATAGCTGAATATTTGGCTCTGGCTGTAACACATACAGTGTGTTATTAGATAGTTTTTTAAATAAGTGGTCATTATTCATTATGTAATACTTTTCACACGTCCTGGAAAAGGACAGCAAATACAAAGAAAAGGCAGGTACAGGTACATCTCAGTAAATTGCATTATCATTAAAGAGATGATTTTTCAGTCATTCAGAAAGGTAAACTCATATATTTTAGCGGTTCATTAGACACATACTGATATATTTCAAGTGTTTATTTTGGGATTTTGATGATTATAGCTTACAGCTAATGAAAACAGAAAATTCAGAATCCTAGAAAATTGGATTATTGTGGAAAAAGTTGAATATTGGAGACTCATGATGTCACACTCTGATCAGCTGATTAACTCCAAACACCTGCACAGGTGTCCTGAGCTTTAAAGACCCTGTAAAGTGAAAATAAATCTGTATTTAGGTTTGTCGTATGACAGGTCACTGTGCTATGAACCTCCAGGTCAAGTTTCAGTCAAATAAAACATCTCGTAGTTAAGAAAATTAAGCTTCACAATCATTAAAATGAGGCAGTATAATCTGCTCCTGAGTGGGCGTGTCTGTTAAATGAGCTGAAGCCACGCCCACTCAGGAGAAATACAGTCCTCTCAGATTTTCAAAAATGTGTCCATAGACCACTGTGGCTGATAGATTGGGTAAATTTGCCCCTTTTCACCTTTTTGTCAATTTAAGCTACCTTTCATTATTTCATAATAACTTTTTTTGATTTTTCGGATTTTTCGGATTTTTTTGGTCATTTTGCGACATCTCTTTGCCACTTTTTCCCAAATTTAGCCACTTTTATCCAATTTTTTGTCCTTTTTTTTAACCATTTTTTTCCACATTTTGCCCATTTAAACTACCCTTTGCCATTACATACCACTTGTTTCCTCCTTTTTGCCCATTTTTGCCACTCTTTACTGCTTTTAGTCCATTTAAGTCACTTTCCTAATTCTTTTGTCACTTCTCACAAAGTTTTGCTACTTTCTGACCATTTTTCCACTTCTTTTTCCCATTTTCACCCCTGTTTTGCTGCATTTTGACCATTGTCCCACCTTTAACCAATGTTTATTGCTACTTTAACCCATTTTTGCCACTTTCACCTCTTAGATTGTGGCTCTTGTGAAGGTATTTTCAACAATTTGGCTGTTTTGTTGAGTAACACTGCTCTATAGCATAGTCGCTATAGTAACTTTAAGTTTATCCATTTTGCTCCATGAACAGCAGAGTTTGGAGTTTGAAAACCACTGATATAGAGGATGATTTTAAGGACTTTAAAGGGATCTGTAGGTTAGATGATTGATATGAGGGGTCTAAACATCAGTACTTCTTTTTCTACAGTTTATTGACCTATCATGTTAATGAAGGATACCAAAATCATAATTGTGAAGGACCTTGTGTCTCCTGCAAAACGTGAATCTGATTCTGGGCGTCCTGCTGGTACTCGTAATTGACATTTCTCTTTTTCATTCACTAATTCAGCACTTTTCTGTAATTCCTTAAGCTGTAAGTATTAAAATAAATAATAGGAACCATTGGAATTTGGAGAGACAGCAGAAAACTCTCAATCTTGCAATTTCAGACTTTTCTACAAGCTGCCTCTACTCCCCAGTTCTGGAGTTTGTTCAGGATTTCTGTATCACCAATGTATACTGGGAGGTTTGGAACGAAACGGTCACTTCATTCCTAGAAATGTCTTATGCTGGCACCGTTGTGTTTTTAATTTTGAGTCCATGAAGAAATTTCTGTTTGCCTTCTTCTCCAGCCAGCGTAATCTCTTATCCTTTTTCCTCTCAGGGTCTACAGCCCTCCACTCTCCCACACCCCTTCTGAATTTACTGCAGCTGCTTAGCTTCCAAGATCTGGCGTGCCCAGGGTGGGATGGCCGTAAGTGAGAGCTGGATGCACAGGTGAGCCATTTAAAGATCTGGCAGTCAGTGTCAAAAATGTGGTGGGGCTGATGCCAACATATTTTGGACATGGACACAGGATACATTTTTCTATCTTATTTTGAAATTTAAGGGTTAATGTTCAGGACAGCCATCTCACAGTACAATGTACCAAAGAAATGAGTTTTATATTAATGTAGACTGCCTATGAAAGTACCCCCTTGGATGTTTTCGTCTTTTTTTATTTTATAAGTCAATTATGGTCAATATGATTTTACTTTTTGTTAATTTACAAAAAAAAAAAAAACCCTCTTCAATGTCAACGTTGAAATAGTTTTCTACAAAGCAATGTTGAATAGTTATTTGTAATGCAAAAGAAGTGACTGCATAAATATTCGCCCCCTTCTAGTCAGTATTTAGTAAATTCACCTTTGGCTGCAACAGCTCTGAGTCTGTGTGGAAAGATCTCAGTCAGGCTCATACATCTGGAAGCTGCAATTTTACTCCACCCTTCTTTGCTAAACTGCTCAAGCTCTGTCAGGTTGCACAGGGATCAGGTGTGAACAGCCCTTTTCAAATCCAGGCACAATTTCTTAAATGGCTTCAGGTCTAGGCTTTGACTCGGCCACTCCAGAGCATTCCCCTTGTCTTTAAACCATTTCTGCGTAGCTTTCCATATTTTGCCGCATTCATTTTACCCTCTACCTTTACAAGCCTTCCAGGGCCGGCTGCTGAGAAGCATCCCCACAGAATGATGCTGCCACCACCGTGCTTCTCAGTGGGGATGGTGTGTTTGTGGTGATGAGCAGAGTTTGGCGTCTTGTCTAATGGATACAAAGCTCCATTTTGGTCTCATCAGACCAAAGAGCTTTCTTCCACTTGACCATGGAGTCTCCCATGTGCCTCTATCTTGACAAGATGCCAAAAAGCATCCCCACAGCATGATGCTGCCACCACTGCGTTTCACTGTGGAGATTGTATTTTTGTGATGTGCAGTGTCCTCCGAACATAGCGATCTGTCTGACAGACAAAAAGCACCATCTCTTCCTCTTGCCCATGGAGTTTCCCACATGCATTTTGGTGAACTCAGTCCAGATTGAATCTGGGTTTTCTTCAACAGTGTCTTTCTCTTTGCCACTCTCCCATAAAGCTCTGACTGGTGAAGAACCCGGCCAACAGTTGTTGTCTGCAGAGTCTCTCCCATCTCACCTGCTGAAGCTTGGAACTCCTCCAGAGTAGTCATAGGTGTCTTGGTGTCCTCTCTCACTAGTCTCCTTCTTGCATGCCCAATCAGTTTATAAGGACGGTCTGATCTAGGCAGATTTACACGTGACATATTCCTTCATGTCTTCATGATGGATTTAACTGAACTCTGGGGGATGTTCAGACACTTGGAATTTTTTTTGTATCCATTCCCTTTCATTTTTCAATAACCTTTTCTCTAAGTTGCGTGGAATGTTCTTTTGTCTTCATGGTGTAATGGTAGCCAGGAATACTGATTAACCAGTGACTGGACCTTCCTAACACAGTCACTTTAAAGGAGTGAATATTTATGCAGTCACTTATTTTGTTACATGTTTTTATTTAATTGACATTATGATGTAGAAATCTATTTTCACTTTGACATTAATGAGATTTTTTGTCAAAAGCCCAATTATATCGATCATTATTCAATTATAAAAATACTAAAAGGGTTAAACATCCATGGGGACTAAAGTGGGGTTTGAAAGCTGCAGTGTGGTGTGATGCTTTCTTGATGTCACAGTCACAGACATGTTGAAAAACTTTAATCGTTGTCAAAGTGAGCATGGTGAGTCCAGAGTGGCTGCTGAGAGTCTGCCGTTTGATACGTATATACAAAGATCACAACCATGTCTGACGTACAGAGGCCGCTCTAACACACAGTAACTGAATCAGAGGCTACAAACTCAAGTCTGACTTCTGTTCATCACTATCACAATGCATCATTATTCTCTTACCTCATAAAGGGAAACTCCACTCAGTTTGGGAAACCAAAGCATGACCGGTAACGGGTAGGTTTACCTGAATAACTAATGTCACAGTTTGCCTTTAGAGATTTCAGACTAAAACTGAGCAAAGTATGAAAAAGATCTGTGCTAGTATAATGAGGGCAGTGTATGTGAACAGAGGCTGCACCTATACCAAGCTTAAGTACTCATAAAACACTGCTGATACTGTACTGGAGATAATTAACAGCATAATGACGGTCTCTAATTCTCTGAGCAGATCAGTAAAGCTGGATCCATGTCTGCAGTGTGCAAGGATTTAAACAAAAACAAGGATGAAAAAAGAGCAGACTATGCACTGCTAAACTGTCAAGAGGAGGGTGAAAGTCATTAACTTTAACCATAATAATATTTAATAGAGATATTGTACTTTCTCAGCATGCAAATGTAAAAATTGGTATCAGTGCATCCTTTTAAGTTGTGTATTCAACTGCCTCCAATCCAAGCCATGCTTCCAACTTAAGCAAATAACAGCTTTTTTTGGACCATACTGCTTTCTGGGCTCTTGACTAGAAAAGTATGTACTTTTTGTGCACTCGAAAAGCTTGATCAAGATCGGAGCTTTAAGAGTTTCCTCATAGAAGAGCTAATTCACAGTAACAGGGATTGTCAGAAACCAAAGTAAAAGCACGCATGGACTCTTAAACTGAGTGGGATTTCTCTGGCAGCGAAATAAAAACAACTATTCAAGAATTAGCATACACGTGTGGCACACTGCATCAATCTGTGGTTAACATGTGAATGGTATAACCAAGGCATTTACCACAAACAGTAAAGAAAGCGGCATGAAATGGTTTGAGACACATCCCATAACATTAAAACTCATTTTTAACACATTGTGCATAACTTTAACATCAGACAAACACTCACCCCGCCTTTTAAAACCCCCTCTGCCACTATAAAAACAAACTAAAGTCTCAGACTCCCACATTGCCATGGTCTATGGTCGATCATAGTTAACAGAAACTCTAAATCCAGATCAGGACCTGCATGCCCGTGTAACTGTAGATAAATAATGCAGCCTTGTGTCATCACAGTCCCATCATTGCATTCAGTCTCAGGAGAAACTTTGTGACACATAGCGAGTCGAGGCATGTTGTGATGCATCCATGAAATAAATCCTCAGCCTTAGGTCTGAATTGTCTGATTCCCAAGACGACCTCTGATGATTTACACGTTTCCCCCACCTGGAAAGTTCAAAACCCATAAAAAATTAAAAGGAAACAAAAAACAAAAAAAATCGAAAATACAATCACAGTGCAATAAAACTGAGAAGATTCATCCAAAACAGTTTCATCATCCACTCAACTGTGTTTGCCTCCACTCCTTTCTCCACTCAGTATGGAAGCCCATAAGTGCCACTTAAAAGAGCAAAATGTGGAAGTTAGGCAATTAAGAAAAAACATATATGTTCTAAGTCATAATTATGAAATAAAGTCTAAATTATGAGATAAAAAGTAATAACTTCAACTTATCCGATAATTCTGATATTTTATCTGATAATTCTAACAATCTCATGATTATGATTTTTTATCTCATAATTTCAACTTTTTATCTCATGATTTTAACTTTTCATCTCATGATTTTAACTTTTTATCTCACAATTCTGACTTTTTATCTCATGATTTTAACTTTTTATCTCACAATTCTGACTTTTTATCTCATGATTTTAACTTTTTATCTCACAATTCTGACTTATCTCATTGATTTTGACTGTTTTATCTCATGATTTTAACTTTTTATCTCATGATTTTAACTTTTTATCTCACAATTCTGACTTTTTATCTCATGATTTTAACTTTTTATCTCACAATTCTGACTTTTTATCTAACGATTTTAACTTTTTATCTCACAATTCTGACTTTTTATCTCATGATTTTGAATTTTAGTCTCATAATTTCAACTTTTTATCTCATAATTATGATTTTTTTCTCATAATTTTATCTTATCTCATAATTTTGAATTTTTTACTCATAATTTTGAATTTTTATCCCATAATTTCAACTTTTTACCTAATAAGAACGAGTTAGGAATTTTTTTTTTCCAAGAATTGCCTTTTACATGTTTTCTTTTTTATGTGGCAGAAATGGGCTCCATATAACAGGGATCAGATTTGCAAAGAGAAGTCACTTTGAGCTCTGCAGAGGATCCTTCTATGGTCTGAATCAGTGCTGCACCTCCAGCAGGGGGCGCCATTACACTGTGCTGCATATGTTGGTACTTGGATAATAATTTGAAGATGAGAAAACTGAACAAAAACAGCGTGCATCTGAAAACCTCATGACTGTGAAACCCTAAACAATAAAAACCATCTGCTGACTGCCGACTTGGTTTTGTTCTTTTCTGACATCCACAGTTATGAGTTAGGTGATGTGGATCATAGTCTTCCTTTTCAAAAGTTCACTGGTGCTACCTTTGACTCTGCATGCAGTTAGGTGTAGAGCATGAAACAGAAATCCAGTCACAGTAATCTGGGATGCATAAAGTAGAGCTTTTAGACTAGGAACTGTTTCATCCTCCTCCAGTTTATCAGGATTTTATGCAACTTTCCAAACAGAGAAATCTCCAGATGCTGCTGGAGAATGACGAGTGCCCTATTGGTTTGAATCAGCTTTCTTATTTAACTTAGGGGTGTCAGACTCACCGCTGCCTGGGAAACACAAAGTGATCAGATCTTCAAAATAAAACACAGCTTCAGCTCTGCATGAACAGGTTGAACTAATTCAAAAGGACATTGAACTTGCATCCTGGGTCTCAGCTTGGCTTTGGAACAATGACTTAAGCTTAACTTGTGCATTTTTGTTATGAAGACCGGATGCTAAATTTGTCCATCCTCAGCCAATCACTGGTGCCGACTCTGGAGCCAGAGTGACCGTATGACTGTGACACAACACTTTCTAAAAAGTTGCTACGAATCCTTCAAAGGGGAAGATGATAATCTAGGTTTTATTTTATTGTCAACAATTCTCATATATCTATCTAGAAAGTATCTACTAACAGACAATATTCCCGCAGCAGCCATGTTCCTCTGGTGTCCCACTCAGGTACGCTACAGGTCGTTCATCATATAAACAAAAAGATTTTACTATTGGTTTTTAAAGTAGTGACGCATTATTATTGGATGTTTCCAATACCTGATATGCTGACTTTTCCAAGCTTGTTTTAGCCGATGCTGATATCGATATCATCAAATACACACCCCTTTTTTTATTGCTAGGAACACCAAGTGTCTGTCGGTGGTGTCAGGCTGGTCTATTACATAACTGCATAAAAGGCTGTGATTATTTTTGTTTGCACAAACGCCTGCAGAAAGGTCTTTAAATTCAGAGTAGTGCCACGGCAATTTCACAGTAAAAAAAGTACCTGTATTTTTAGAATGGAAAAACTTTTATTATTTGGAATAATTTTGAAAGCAGTGCTTCAGGCTACTTCATTTCTCTCTGTTAAACTACCATTACTCTGCATTTTCCTTTATAACCAAGCATGCAGACTCAGGATGCCATTTATGGATCATATCACCCCCTTGAAAATGAGATGCTGCATCTCAAGAGGCTATCCTTTAATAAATGCAAATAAATTCAAATCATAACTACAATTGCAAATCAATTCTCCAGTATAATCATAATAACACTTTTATTTACTTTAAGCTTTTATTTTTTAACCTGAAATGCAGTCTGATCTCTCTCTGGATTCCACTATCCACTGACTTCAGGGAACTAATAAAAGTAGAAATGATAGAATTGTATGACAAATAACTTGGTACAACATCTGAGTTTCCAACCCTGAGCAGGACATCACAGAAACATGGCTGCCTTGAGAATATTGACAGTTGTGTGAATGTCATTCTGCCAAAGAGCTCCACTGTTAAAGAAAATCCTTAAAATACAAATCTGAGCTCCCCTGATGAACCAAGTTACCTGTTCTTTATATTTAACATGTGATTTGAAATTTAGTTAAATATCTAAAAACACAAATAAGACTGAACAGGCCTTGGGCAAGTGTCATTTTCGTTCTGTGTTCATTTCTGTGAGATTTGTTGACAATACAAAAACTGTTAACATCTCAGCGTTCTTCAAATGAAGTTCACTGGATCTTTTTTGTGAGGTAAAAGGATTTAACTGTTAGCTACACCATGACAGCCTTTGAGGAGCCAAACAGACACTGTAAAAACAAATGTGTGCACTTCATCGCCCTCTGAATGCAACTGCACTGTCGTATAATGCACACAGTGCACCCAAGAGCCCTCACAAATGATCATGTACAGAAACATGTTGGACTCTGCTGGCGTCTACAGCCCGTTTATGAGTTCAACTGCTGCCATGATGTCTATCCGTGGCTGAATAGCTACATTGGAGAGGCTAATTTACAACAAGCTAGCTTAGGTGGGTTTGTAGCTGCAGATCTAAATGCCTCACAGCTGTCTGCTATAATGATGCCTGCAGGGATGCACACTCTGCAGTTAGACCACTGTTGTTCTATTGTGTCCTGCTTTTTAATTGGTCACCCTCTCTGTATTTTCCTTAGCTTCCATGACCCTCTCTACTATGTTTTAGCCTCAGACATTCTACCAACAGGACTCACAAAGAGTAAAACAGTGCTGAAACTGAGCAGGTGTGTGTACGCCTTCTTCCAGTTTATTTTTTATACTGTTACGTCGACTGAATTGATGTTATTTTGAGGTGGAAAAGTTCAACATTGTTGCTTTAAAGCCATTTATGTTACTTCTTCACTGCATAAAGACTGCATTCAGGGTTGAATGATGATTTTGATTCCTACTGCAAATTCAATATGAACTCCTGTATTGAAGGAAATGACCATTTTTATGTCAAAACATACAAAAATAAGGAAAGTGGGGATCTTTTGTAAACTGGATGCTTGCATGATGTGTTGAGCATAACATCTCTCAATTGTATGAAATTTTGACACACATTTCAGGTCAAAGATATATTGCACTTTCTGCAATTTTAAAACTGCAACAGGACAAACTGCAACCTCATCTAAATTCAAATTAACTGCCCAGTCTTACTCGACACGTCAGTCAATATTTCTGAGAAAAAATGGCAGACTATGTGATGGTATAACAGCAGAACTTTCAGTGTTCCCATCTTAAAAAAACAGATATGCATACTGTGGATTTCCAAAATAAGGGCTGCAGAAATATAACTGGCCAATGTTCTGATAACTTTTTAAATAAAGCCTTAAGGATTCAGAAATGAAGCCTGGCATAAAAAAGCATGCTTTTGGTTTCCAAACTCTCTCTAACGAGGCTTTAGACTGAACTTAACTAGTCAGTAAAGGATCTCTAAACCAGATGATGGGAATCATAACTGACACTTGACACCCAAAACAACCTACAGGCAATAGTTTTCTGTTTTCCAGTGCTGCTGCAGGGTCCAGATGCATATAAGGAAGTTGGTGACAATGCAGAGTAGATTTCTTTGTTTAAATCCTTGGTGATCATCACTGCTAAAATAAATTACTGCTCTATTGTGACCCAACCTGAAGACTTTCAGACAGCTCTAGTGTTTGATGCTACACAGGAGGTCTAAAGACAGAACTGCCACAGCTCACGTGTAAGCATGAAGCCCTAAGAAATGTAGTGAAAGAATGAGAACGCTTCGCCTCTGACTTTAAATATGTGACGTAGTGTCTTTGGGGATAAACCAAACTCACAAACAAAAGTGGACAGCCTGTTTTTAACTCAGCCAAAGTGGGAATCACTAGCGAGCAAAGAAAAGGTGATGAAGGCTTTCACAGCTTCAAAAACTGGGAATCCCTGTCTTATTATCCGATTCCTTTGAACTTCTTGAACCTCAGACCCCCCCATCAGCGGAGCGATCTCACATGCCAAATCCAATTCTCCAATTCTTCCCCTTGTAACAAAAGAAAGACAGTCCGGTCCAAAGTGGAAGCCAAAGGATGCTCGGTAGACTTCTGCGCTCAGTGCACTTCACGAAAAACCGTGGTCAATCACCAGAGACAACCAGGGTAAAAGTTAATGACCTCAGAGTGGAGTTGGGGATGAACTAGAGTTCAACGTTCTTCATCTTTAGGTGTCCTCGCCCCCAACATTTCTCCTCATCCCCAGATGAATCCCAGTGTCTCTTTTGGAGGCACGAGAGTTGGTGACCAGAGGCATCCACTGCAACGTGATGAGAAGAATGACCATGTGTACATGTGGGGGGAGTTCGTGTTACCATATGTGGGATTCACAGTGAGTCATTTTTATGACGCCCACTCCTCCGCCTAGTCGGCGATAGTTCATTCCTCCGTACAGCCTGGAAGGACGGGAGAGAGGATGAAGAGCAAAAGTTCACAAGATGTTTTAGAAATACAGATTGCATTTAATAATCAATATATTAAAGAGCAAATAAACCCTTTGGCCACTTTTTTCAGATGAAAACTACATTTTGTGTTAAAAACGGGCTTCCTACACACTTTTATACACACTAACACAGCAAATTTTAGCAACTGTGTTGACCTGATCCTTAACAGTTCAACCATTAAAGAGGAGATTAAGATTTTTAGTCAGGGAAGACCTGTTAAAGGGGACATATTATGAAAAAATCTTTTTTTTAGTCTTTTCTAACAAAAATATGCGCCACTGGCCTGTCCACAATCCCCTCAAGTTCTCTCCACCTTTCAGAAAATGTTCTCAGATTTTCCCCTCATGATGTCATGTGGGGAGTTAGCCCCGCCCCTAGGTCTGGTTGGCCCCCCCCACTTGGAAGAAAGTTCCGCCCTCCTCTCCTGATCTTCCTCTCAGCTGGCAGCCAAGAGGAGGATCAGGGAAGCCACATCCATTTTCTGAGAGGGGCGAAGTCAGACAGATTGAGTGGCACCACTGGACTGAACCATGGACTGTAGGAAGAATCTGAATGAGGAAGTTTAATGGGCAGAGGAGGGTTTAGCCAGTTAGAGACATTGCTGTGACACCATTAATTTTGGCTAATGTAGTACTGTTGGCCAAGATTGTGGATAAACTGTTTTTTTAATGAAAAAACAGGTTGATTACATTAGAAATTGTGTCTTCTATGTGAGCTTAAATCATCATTTCACACTCAGGTAGCTCATCACAAATCCACCGAGAATGCATATGGCTAATAATCAGATCTTAAGAGCAGCATGGACTGAATGATGTGGCTGATTAGGGAAGGGGTTTTCAAACTTTTTCCCCCAAGGCACACCTAAAGTCAAGCCAACATCTCAAGGCACACTACATATTCATATTGGTGCAAAATAGACTTCTTAAATAATGTTACAGTCAAGGTGGTCCATAAGGGGGATGAAGGGGAGAGCTTTCTGAGGCCCAGCCATCTGGGGAATCATGGAGTTGGCAAAAGGTGCCTGAAAAGTGGCAAAAATGAGTTAAAAGAGATGAAAAAAAAACATGGCAAAATTGGGCAACAGGTGGCAAAACAGAGAGAAAAATGGAAAGAAAATGGCAAAAAGTGGCCAAGAAATAGGTTAAAAGTGACAAAAACATGTTATAAGTGTCAAAAAGGTGGCAAAAATGGAAAACAAGTGGCCTTAAGGGTTACATGTAAAAAGGTGGTAAAAATGAGTTAAACGTGATAAAAAAGGGCAAAATTTGGCAAAAAAACTGGCCAATTAAAGGCTAAAGTGGACAAAAATTGGCAAAAATGGGGGAAAAAATGGGTTGAAAGTGTCCAAATGGTGGCAAAATAGGTTACAAATGGCAGAAAAGTGGCAAAAATGAGTCAAAGTTGCGATAAGGTGTTAAAAGGTTTAATGGGGATCGTAAAGAGGCAAAAAAGTGCCAAATAATAGCAAAAACAGGCAAAGGGATAGCAAAAATGGGTTAAATGTGGTTAAAAGTTTCAAAAAAAGTGGCAAAAAATGGGTCAAAAATAGCAATAAGAGGTGGCAAAATGTAAAAAAAAAGCAGAAGGGTTTAAGTTGTAAAACAAGTGGTAAAAATGAGCAGAAAAAATTCTCAACTTGGTTAAAAGTTGCATGAATTAGTAATTTTACCACTAATTTCAACCCATGCTTGCCATGCTTTTCAGCTCTTACTGAGGTAACTGTTAGCCAGGATGCTAGCACCAATGCTGCTGATCCAACACTTGTGCACTGACATCACAAGTGGGGAGGGCCCATTCTTTCAGGGTTTTTTCAGTGCTTGCAATGAATCTGTGGTGAACACATCTTTCTACTGCTTTTGCTCTCACCTCCATGTGTTGGCGTCGGGGTCGTAGACTTCTATAGTTTTAAGATACGTTGTTCCATCAAAGCCTCCCACTGCCATCAGCTGACCATTCACCACAGCCAGGCCCACCTACACACAGACACACACACTCTAGAGTTAAAGCATCTTTCATAGCACTCCAGTACCTCCATACCCAGCCTGAGCACATCATGAATCCTTGTTAGATCTCTGGTCTTTGACACATGGCATACAGTCAGTCACACACAAACTTACTCCACTCCGTCTGGACGTCATGGCCACGACAGGAGACCACTGGTTGGTCCTGGGGTTGTATCGCTCAGCACTGCTGAGCTCTGTGGTGTCGTCTCTGCCTCCTACAGAGTAAATCATGTCCTGGTACACCGCACAGCCGAGGTGCTTCCTCCTGGTTCCCATGGGAGACACCGTGTGCCAGCGGTTCTCTTGAGGGTTGTAGCGTTCCACTGAGTTAAGGGGAAGCACGAGAGAAAATAATATTAGGGGAGAGGAAATACTGAAGCATTTTGGCCCCCATTCTGATTCAAATCCACTGACTGGTTTCAACGCCTTCATGTAACATCCCTGTTACTAATAAACTTCCAAACTAGTGACTTTGCTTCACTGTATAAGCAGGTGTGTCCAAACTAGCCAAATGCGGCTCGCAGTCTAATTTTGCACAGCAAATTTTAGAATAAAATGCAATGCACATTTGAACATGGAGCTGTAAACAAACATCTTGACAAGAAGAATTTATGGATGTGTTTTTTGAGACAAAATTGAGACAACACTGCACTTGTAAACATACTGGCAACCCAAATAATAACAACATCTTGTTTTCCAACTCCCTGATGAGTAATGGCAGAAATAGCCATACTAATGATATTCCAGGAGGCAGAGCCAGTGGTAGCTAGGGCCTAAGGGCCCCCTGAAAACTGAGCGGCACCCCCAAAAACCTGGGAATCACTGTCTATTGACTTTGTCGGCCAAATAAAGTGTATAGTGTTAGTTCAGGTGCTGCCACAGGTCCTGATCTTACCCAAGCCCTCATCAGCTGCCAGCAAGCTGATCTGCTCTAAGCATGCTATTGGCTAATCGCTCTCATGCTGCCTCATTTAAACTGCTCTTGCCTTGCATCTCCTACCGCTCTCTCTGCAAGCTGCTCCTGCGACCTCCTCCACCCCAGCTCCTCCTTCATTCTGCTTCTGATTTAATCAGTGTGCTTTCCTTATCAGCATTGGAAAAGTAGAAACAGCCACAGTCGTAAATCATGTGTTTCTAGCCATTTAGGCATGCTCGGTCACTAGCATATCTTAACCTACATTATATTGGTTTTACAAACTTTCCCATACTTCACCTTGTGGATATTAAAGTGGCCCCATCATCCTTATATATTTCTAGATGTGGCCCTCAGTGGAAAAAGTTTGGACACCCCTGCTGTATAAGTGAGCCGGGAAAAGTCAGGATAAAAAGGTGAGTTTCTCCACAGAAACGCCACGTGGGATGTTTGAAAAGCACAAACCAGAAGTGTAATCTTTCTGTTTATCTTGCCTGTGACTTATTCTATCAATGTTGACATGCATATCTGCTAACAAGGTAAATTTGGCTCTCCATTTGTCATTATCCTGTCTACTTTGGTTAAGAGATGCACACAGCACGCAGAAAATAAAAGCGAGCCTTCTATTCTCTGGATCAGTCTGTCCAAATCCTAAGCTCAGGATCTAAAAAGAATTGCGACCCAGTTTTATTTGGTCAAAAACTGCCAGATTAAGTTACCTTAATGATGATTCAATTCATTTTTTTAAATCAAAATACCAGAAGAATTGGTGTTCTTAAAATACAGGTAAAATTGATGTTCTTTTTGCACCAAATGCTGCACACTTTCATTTCAGCCGCTTTTATCTGCAATCTTATTCTTTCGGTCATTACCCAGAGTTCATGACCAGAGGTGAGGGTCAGGAGGTAGATCAACTGGGGAGCTTTTGGTTCAGCTTCCTCTTAACCACAACAGTTAGGCACATGTCTGTCAATTTCACGCTCCCTTTAACCCTTCACTCGTGAACAAGACTCCGAGATACTTGAACTCCATCACCTGAGACAAAGACTCACTCTTATCCAGACTGCTTCGCACTCAGCCACAAACCATCCTAATGTCTGCTGGCGGTCCCATAGTGAGGAAGCTAACAGAATGCATACACAACTCTCATTTTGGTTACACAGAGACCTAATGGCTCATTGCAGTGGCCCCAGAACCCCAGATTCCTACAGTACCCCCCACGAGCCCCCGAGGTACACGATCATAAGCCTATCATGACACACCTGTGTTTAATGGCGACGTCCCATCAGACCCTCCTACAGCGTACAGGAACCCCCCCAGCACAGCAACAGCTACACCTAGTCTCCTGGTGCTCATAGAGGCCACACGAGTCCATTTGTTCTCCTTAGGGTCATACCTGCAGCAGGAGAGGAGGAGACAGTCAATGTAAACACGTTTCAGGCTTCAAATGGTTAAATAAAAAGTTTACTTACAGACACAACATAAAAAAGTTTGGAAAGATACCTCTCTACAATGTTCAGACAGGAAACCCCATCCTGTCCACCAACAGCGTAAAGATAACCTCCGAGGACAGCCACTCCCACACTGGTGCGACAAGTGCTGGTTGGAGCCACATCGCTGCTCCACTGGTTGGTCTTAGGATCGTATCTGCACAGGAGAGAGGGGAAACATGAGTGAGAACTTCCTTAAACATCCTGCAGTTTTGGTCTTTATCTAGAAAAATGAAATACTTTTAAATGAAAATCTTAATGCCACACCTCTCCACAGAGTTAAGGTATGACGAGCCGTCATGACCTCCAACAGCGTACAGCAGGTCATCCAGAACGCTGACACCTACTCCGCATCGCCGCTTGCTCATTGAAGCAACCATCCGCCACTCGTTGGTTTGAGGATCGTAACGTTCTACACTGGAAATAGCATCACCGCTGCACCAACCACCAACTACAGAATCAGGGTTCACAAGAGAAGCGGAGACATTATTAGACTGGGCTACTTCCACTGTGGTACCATTCAATAACAACAAATACAGACCTGCAAACAGAACTTCTCCACAGCGGATGGGTTTCCTTGGCCGGGTCCTGGGACCCTGCATTAACGGCCTCTCCTGTGGCAGTAGCAGGTAATTCTTGGCTTCATCAACCAGGTCTCTGAAATAAAAGGAAAACAAGTGCATGATGCAGGTTGTTGTGTAATTATATTAAAAAGTAGAAGTTTCTTCTCAGTTCATGGTTTAAACCTCAGAGGGGAACGACTAATGGTCTCTTCTGAGAATCTAAATAATTCTATACTTATTTATGGTTGATAAACACACCTGCACTCCTCGTCACTTTTTATAAGAGGATCTGACCCGACAGTGCCCACCAGGAACTTTGGGCTGAGTAGTGGTAGACGGACGTGTTGAAGAACCTACAGAACAAAAAAAGCACGTCAGTTTCTTCTGCTACAACTGAAGTCTAAACTAATGATGACTGTTTACACCAAACAGACATAAAAATGCACATTGGTTTTTAGGGATGCACAATGTCCATCCATCCATTTTCTATATTGCGTATCCCGTTGGGGGTCACGGAGGGGCTGCACAATATATATCAGTTTATTAGAAAACAGTTTAAAATTTTGGTTATCCTCTTTCAAGAGACATTTGGAGATTTTTTGGAGTTGGGTGCTATGAGGTACTTGGCTATAGTACTGACCACCGGAGCAACTTTCACAGAAATCACTGGAGGATAAGCCAAGCACCCCACACGAACTGACTTCAAAAATCCCAAAATCCCGAAATATCCCTTTGAGACCTTGCATGGCCTGCACCTGCATACCTAACTGACTTACTGAGCACATATTCAAGTGGCTGCACTCTCTGATCACCTGACCAAGGCATTTTAACATTTTCTCATTCATATTTTAAATCCTGAAGTTTGCAGTAGAAGCTCCTAAACTCTGGAATAGTCTTCCCCTGAATCAGGTCTGCAGAGCCCATTGTTTCTTATAAACAGCTAATTTTTATAGCTCAGCATTTTTGTAAAACTCTGCCTGTGTTGTGAATGCATGCTGGTTGGAGGTTTTTTATGTTTTTAAATTTACTGTCTGGATGTTCATTTGTATGAATCTGGTGTATGTGTGACTTAGTGTTAATTTCGTCAATTAAAACTATCCGTCGACAGCCTTTTTTCCATGACAAAAAGAGACTAAGACTAACAAGAATAGATCTGTGATGACTAAAACTGACAAAAAGTCAGTTTAGTTTTCATCAAGATAACTAAAACTAGACTAAAACGCAATGTAGTTTTTGTTGGACATTCAAAACCCATGATATTTTTCCACTGTGGGTCAAAAACAATAAATCTGTATTTATTCTGCCTCTCAGCTGTAGAAAGCAGGGACCCCAGGTTTGACAGAGTGAAGAGAACACACTACCATGATCTGGTACCAGATTTAGGCAAGAAAATAAATGCTTGGACTAAAAGTAAAGACCAAAATGTGAGGACTTTTTATTGACTAAAACTAAACTGAAATATTTTCGAGCAAAACTCAATCCTCTGTTTGATATCTAGGTGTGGTCTTTGGTCAAGCTCTTTCGTTCGAGTTCCATGTTAAAGAGGTGACCAGAGTGGCCTTTTTCCACCTCAGAAATATTGCCAAGATTAGACCAGTTCTATCGACACAGGATGCTGAGGTCCTAATTCATGCTTTTGTTTCGTCATGTTTAGATTATTGTAATGTCCTTTTGTCAGGTTTGTCAAAGAAGAGCCTTCATGGTCTGCAGATGGTACAGAATGCAGCAGCTCGTGTTCTGACCAGAGCGAGTAGATATGAGCATATCACTCCAGTGCTGGCCTCTCTTCACTGGCTACCTGTTCATGTTAGAGCAGACTTTAAGGTGCTGCTGCTAACATATAAAATTGTAAATGGCATTGCCCCTTCTTACCTATCAAATTTGGTAAACCCATATGTCCCTACTCGTGCCTTGCGTTCTCAGGGGACTGGGCTTCTTAGCGTCCCAAAGGTCCGAAAAAAGACAGTTGGGGAACGGTCTTTTTCTTTCCGTGCACCGACATTATGGAACAATCTACCTGTTGAAATCAGGCAGGCATCTTCCATCGATGTATTTAAAGCAAAGCTGAAGACCCACTTGTTTACTGTTACATATGAGTCTTAAATTGTTTTACTGATGTTTATTTGTATTGTCTCAGTATGTTTGTATATGTGGATTCTCTGATGTTTTTATTGTCAAGTTGATTTTATCTCTATGTACAGCACTTTGCCTGAAAGTGCTTTATAAATAAATTTATTATTATTATATTATTATAGTTTTCGTCAACTTAAACTATAAAGGATAGAAATGACTAAAATGTGACTAAAAGACATTTTGTCTTTGTCAACTAAAATCAAAAATAGCTGCCAAAATGAACACTGGTGTGACTTTTATGTTGATTTGCTCGTCTTTTTACTCCTGTCTGTCTGTACAATGGGATTTTATTTTTGCTCTCTCTTTCTCTCCTGCTAGTGAAGCACTCTGTAAATTCGTACCGATATCCATGAATAAGTGGCCAGAATTGCAAACTATTTATATCATGTTATTATTCTGATAGGATGAAATCCACCAATAATAAAGGCATTTACTTCCTAAACACGAATACACATTACAAAACAGTAGTAGGCCTGTGACCTGCCAATGCCCAGGTGCAAAAAAATGCAATACGGCGAGTGTCCACTTGAGGCTGTCTGCAGGAACACCAGAAGTCCCGTCTGAACACTTGTTAAAAAGCCATTTTTTACACCAGAAATAAACTGGTTTACAGCCTGGTTCAATAAACAAAACATGTCTCATTAGCTAATGTCTTCATGAACACACACTGTACTTGGGGTTAATTTTTTTTGTACCACAATCATTTTGATTACATTTGTGGAAAAAACCTCACTGCGCACTGATTGGCCCGTCTCCTTTGATTGATAGATAGCTTGACAGGCAGACGCTATCTATCTGTCAACCAGAAGGCTAGCTTTAGTGATAGCTTAGCTAACAGGAAGTCTGCCGTTAGGTTGATCCAAAGTTCAGCTGAGATAGCGATTTCAATATAGAGGCCACCACGGATTGGCTTCAAAAGCTGTTTGAGTCCACCTGTCATAATGAAACAGCTGACGTCACACAGGGTTTGTCCAATTCTTTTTACAGTCTACAGTAAACATGCAAAGATCCTGAAGGGAGGTGAAAAATCCTTTACTTTTTAACATGCTGAATCTACAAGTGACACAAGAGTTGTCATCCTAACAACAAACTATTAAAGGAATTAGGGGTGTGACGAGGTCTCCTGTCATGATCTTGTGAGATCAATAGGCTGCACAGACAGCTCCTATTCAGTAGTCCAGTTTAACTGGAAACTGCCTCTGACACTTTGTAAATAGTTTGTGTGGCAGCTAGTAAAAAAACGGAGCACAGCTGATGCCCTGTGTTTGACAGCTGCACAACAAACCTTTCCATTTCTTAAGCATGAAAGCGTGTCATTATGGACCTTTAGATGTGCTTCATCTGCATACAAATAAGCAACAGGCCTATGGATTTAATTTTCTCTAAAGCAAGGGTTCTCAACCTTTTCAGCCTGTGACCAGAAATGCCAAAAATTAGATAAAGTGGCAAAATAAACAAATAAAAAGCAAAAATGGGAGTATTTACTGGTAAAAGGGGATTCAAAAGTGGCTGAAATGGTGTTAAAGTGGCAAAAATACGTGAAAATTTGGTTAAATGGGATGAAAATTGATATAAACTTGCAAAAAAAACAGCTGAGGCAGAAATAGTCATAAACTGGTATAAATGGGCATATCAAACTGTGAAATGTGGCTTAAAAAGTGATAAAAGGGGTTAATAGTGGCAATAATGTGTCAAAAGAGCTAACAATAGACAGAAAGTTGCAAGATTTGGTTTAGAAGTGGCAAAAACAGGCAGAAATAAGTGGTTAAAAGGGTTTAAATTTGACAAAAAATTGGATTTACGTTGCAAAAATGTGCTAAAATTGGCAAAATTGATGGAAAAAGTGATGAAAACGGGTTAAAATTTGGCACAATTAGTGTAAAATGTAAACAGTGTAATTTAAAAAATGTTCTTAGTTTTTTAAGGCATCTGGAGACCCCTCTCAGTGTCTTGCGACCCCAACGTTGAGAACACCTGCTCTAAAGGAATGCACCCCATTTTAAATAGGGACGTATTTCAGCTACATTTTTGTTTAGCTGCTTGAAATGTCAGATTTGAAAGTTTGTTAAGACATTTCAATCCAATTCATGGCAAAAGAGGAAAAAATAGCCCTTTAAAACCAAAGTATGACAGTTGTTAGGTTATGATGTTCTTTGGTACAGAAATGTTTTACTTAAAGCAAAATAAGGACAGATAACAGCTTTAAAGTCAGAACAATTCTTACTTTTTTATGCAAACACAGTGATGTCTGTTAGAATTGGTCATAAATATATTTCCTTGCTACCCTCCAAAATACATCACCCATCACTGTTTTTCTAGATCTTGTCCTTCAGCCACAAACCTGGGGCAGCTGCGGCCGTCTTTCCTGGATGCTGTATTTGACCCAGGCCATTACAGCGTTGAAAACCTGCTCCTCGCTCCGCACATTGAGCTCATCACTGGAAATTATGTCAATCAGCTGGTTGGCAGGCAGCAGCATGAACTCCTCACTTTCCATTACCTAAGACAGCAAAGCAGAGCAGTAAGTCAGCAGTTCTGCCACAGAGAGAACAGTTCAGTCTTACAGCTCACAGTGACGAACACATCCTATGTCTTCAGGTAAACAACACAAGTCTTAAAATATCATTTGCCTTGTAAATACAAGTGTTTCCTTGTAACCAGTATCTAGGGCCTTAACATTGAATGTGGACAAACAGTGGTGTGGTTTTTTGTATTGATGAGCCCATGACAGCATTGTGTGGTGTAGTTTAGCCTCCATATAATGGAAGTCAGAGTATATTTCAAACAAAGACTAGGATATTTATCAATACTGGTGCAGCAAGATTTGGTAATAATGAGGGACACACGATAATTATCAGTATCAATAGAGAATCGGCTGATATTGCATATATTTTACATGTTTTTATTATCCCGATAATAAAATATTAACCGATAAAATCCACCAATAATAACGCCGTTTGTTTTCTTCTTTCTCACAAGACTAGACATTCCAAAACAGTAGGTGGCGCCACGGTATGTGACCCGCTATTAAGCACCAGAGAAGGAGAGGAAGCAGCCACAGTGCTAAGAAGCTAATAGAGGCTAAAAACATGGCGGTACTGGTGGAGTTATTCAGTATTTACAGGGACAGTTTTTGTAACATTTGCCCAGCAACAATCCCTAAGGCCAGCCACACACTACAAGATTTCAAACCCAATTTGAGGCAAGATTTGCCTCCCCCAACAATTATGGGGGCGTATCCCGAGTGGCCTGTCGCAAACGGTTATTTGTCTAAATAATCTGCATGTGTGTGGTGTCACACTATTATTTCACTACTCCAAATCGAGTCGTATCCCCCCAGACCCCAAATCATAAATATCAAACACGTTTGATATTTACTATTCTAGGTCGTAGTGTTGCTGACGTAATACCTATGGCGGCATAATACTGTCAAAATTCGAGAGAAAATATGAGATCCGGGAGAGAAATATGAGATCCGCGCACGCGGCTCAAACATTAGCGCAAGCGAATTACTTTTGCGAGAGCTTTCACACTGCTCACGCAGAGTATTTCTACCCACGCAAGCAATATTGTGGCCTGAGAAGAAAATCATGCCTTGGACGCACTCAGAATCTGAGAGACCACACAACTACTGTCATTGCTCTCCTGCTCGCAAAACCTTCCCCTGCTGCTTGGGAGCAGATTTTCTTTTTGGCTGAAAGTTGGCGGACCCAGACATCATCTTATCCCTAAATGTAATTGGTTGGTCCTTGTCTTTTATGATTGGCTGTTGTGCCATATTAACTGGTGACAGTCAGAGCAGATGTTCGGGGGGCGTGGCTTCCAACGATCCTTACCTTCTAAATGGCATTAAAATGCAATAACATCGCTTGCTGCTCCAATGTAAGACTTTATTGTTGTCTGTAGACGCATTAAGGCAGTGAGGAAGGTGTTTGTGTACCAACAAATTAAGTTTTAAACCGTAGAAATGGGAAAGAAAATACAGGTGACTGTGCATGTGCCTGTTCAAGACAACGCAACTGGAGGAGACACGCTGAGAAAAACTTCTCGTTTTAAGTGGTTATGAATCTGATGGATATGGGAATGTTTATACTTGCACACAGTCTGCAATGGGCACATCCTGTATTTGGGATGCGTTTAAACCAAGAGGCCAAGAGATTTTTTTCAGGGCTTCAAGATTCTAGTATTAGATTTAAAAGCAGGCAAACACCACCAATATCTGATCCTTTGTTTTCTGTTGATGCATAAGAGACTTGCATCTTTATACACTCAGAAATCTGCATAACTGATAAAAATCTGCTTTCCTCGTTTTCCTCCTCCTTTACAGTGCATTTCCACGTTGTTGCCATAAGCATGAGTCAATAGACCGTCTGGGATTTTTCCATGTTTACAGTCCCCTGTGAACCAAACACCAACGCCAGTCCTTGCTATTTTGCATGCAGACGTCCTGAGGGAGGCTTAGATAAGTGAAGGTAAACAATGCTGGAGAAGCTATGAGCATGTGACAAGATCTCCTGCTGAAGAAGTTACCTAGTCAGTCTCTGGTTAATTCCAGATCTTTAAAAAAAGCAGGGAAACTAAGAGTTGTACTGCTAATATTTCTGCTGTAACCTTTACCAGAGATTTCAGAGTTCCCTTTATGCACAGAAATGAAACACCATCATTTCAGTCTCAATGTTCTTCAACATGCGAATGATGTAGAGTTTAAAATGTTCAAGAACTGCAGGTGTTCCCATGTACCCACGCTTTTACCTCTTGAAAATTGTGTTGGGTGAACTTGTCTGCAATGCGGAGCAGCTCGCGGCAGGAGTGTGTGTCTGCAAAGGCCCTGATGCCCAGACAGTTGGAGGGATCCAGCTGCCTCTTGAGGAACTCGCAGCAGGCCTCCTGGATCTCAGCCAGCTGGAGGAGGCAGGCGGCAGGGAGCAAAGTCTGGACGTTTCCCTCCTCTACAGTCACCTGGAACATTAAAGACTCATCAGAAGTAGTCAAAAGCCAGAAAACTGAGACTGGGATCACTCAAGGTAGAGTAGTTTTTGGCAGTGTCCTCCGTTTAAGTCCTCTCAGTCCCTACATACCACGCAGACATTCAGCATTGGATGCTCTTAGTCTCAAACACAAAGAATGTTGTTTGTATTTTGGAGGACAGACCAGAGGCTCTGTGCAACTTATTTTTGCTGTCATGTGATTTAATTTGTCTTTGAAAGGTTTAAGCACAGGGCCTCATTTACCAACCGTTCTTAAAAATAACTTTGTTCTTAAAACACACCCACTTTTTAAGAAGATTCTGGCATTCACCAAAGTTTTCTTCTGATTGGTTCTTAGCTAAGAACAAAATCTAAGAAAACTCAAGAGCACTCTTGCTAGCATTTGAATCCTAATAAGTGAGAATAAAATGTTTAATTATGCACGAATCAGCACTGAAATTTGCTCGGCTAAGAATCACACAATTAGATGGAATTTTTTATTTTATTTTACTGCATTTTTATCCATGTAACAGTTTTATCTATGTAAATACTCTGCACAAATACATGACATAAATATAATTAAGTCTTAATCTAACATGCAGACAAATTGCGTGTAGGTTTTTCTTATAAATTTAAGAAAGATCTTAGGGAGACATTGGTGAATGAGACCCATTAATCCTGGCCTGAAAGCGTTCCTCACATGTGGAGAAATCAAAGCATCTCTGTCTTGCCATGGTAGGTAACATAGCACACATAAATTTTCAAATATAAGGATCCTGTTGTCTTCTCTTCACAGACTCTAAATAGAAATGTAAGATCTGTACACAGCTTTCATTCTTTGAGCAGTTTAAATCTTGTGGTTTCTGTCAGACATCCATAATCCAAGCTGTATTGACTAATCACTAATCAATAGGCTTTGGGGATTACAGGTAAAATACTCTATGTTGATGTAATACAGACTGCAAAACAGGCAGATTATGCCAATGCTCCCACTGAAAGTTTTTTAATGATTGACCAATTTATACAAATTGATATCTATATAAAAATGTGGCTAAGAATTCCAAATATTGTGGCTTGAATTTCTGTCGGTAGCCAGTGTTTACCTTTTGTGTCGTATCAATTTAATGCTGGAATATAGCAAACCTAATTTATCAAAGAAGGCTTTTCTACTGAGCAGAAGGAGTCACCTGCTGGACAAAGTTTGACTTTATTCCCTTTAATGGTGAGTAGGTCACACTGAAACTAGTTTCCCTTCTAGGTTCAGACCACTTGAGCCAAAGTGCAGCCTCTTAATAATTCATACTCCACTGTTGAACCAAGGCTTAACAGATGCACAGGCGTGTATGTGGACTAAGAACTGACAGTATTTATATTGCAGACTTAAACACACACAGAGAAGAAAGTCTTGCCTGAAAGTCTGCGGACACTAACCTCTGGGTTCACCTAAATTACTGAGGAATTCCCACCCATACCCAGAGGCATATACTATCTATCCAACAATGATAGTTGATGATTGTTGCTGGACCCAGTGAATGCCTGCAGCTAAATAGCAAAGAAACCCAGGTAAGGGCTTCAGCTGTTACCTGTGAGGTGTAGGCGAAGTCAATAAGCAGCTCCATGGCTCTCTCGTCGATGTCACGGATAACCACCTCAGTCTGCCTGCTTTCAGCCAGCTCTCCAGTGAACATCGCCCTGAAGATATCAGACATTTAGAGATACTGATTCCTCCTATCAGATTTCAGGTGAGTATAATAGTAAATCCATTTGTACCTGAAGTAAGGACTGCAGGCAGAGAGGATCACGCGGTGAGCATAAATCTTCTTGGCGCCCACCACCAGCACCACGTCACAGAGCTCTCGGTGTTTTCTCAGCAGGTTGATCACCTCCAGGGTCTGCCGGGGGTGTTTGTCTGAAACATAGGGCATACGCGCGGGCTGGGGGACCCCTTCAGGAAGTTTGTTAGGGTCCCCCAGAGTACAGCGGCTGGTGATGTCCATTCCAGTGGCGTCTTGGCGTGCGCTGGTGGCCCTGAACATCAAGCAGATGAGAAGCTGATTATGGGGGTGATCACGCCTTATTCGTTCTATATATTTCACAGTCAAGGTACTCTTCTCATTGTGTTTTCAACTGCTGATTGACTGAAAATTGTCATGCTCTTTTTAGTTTGTGAAACTCTTAAAGCTGCATACTGTAAATGAAAGGGAGTTTGTAAATCAAGTTTAAAAGTGCATCAATTCAGTCTTATTAACACAGTAGCCATGACCATCATTTAGTGAGAATAACAACCAAAAATAGTGTAATACATTTTAAAGAGGCTTTTTTGAACGGATATGGAAATGGAAATTGTGTGAATTGAGATTTTGACGTGATCTTAGGTGGGCCTTGGGGGGAAAACATGCAAACCACCAGCCCTTAAAACCTTAACGAGTCTAATGAGTTTAATGTTTTAGCTATTTTATATATTTTCAGTTAGTTTTAAATACACTGGTGAAAATACCTGTGAATGCAAAAGCCCCCTCATCATTAAACACACCTGATCTTCTGTCTTAGTCTGGGGGAGTCTGCTGGACCAACACTTCCCATAGCCTAACTCCTCCTGACATGGGCATGGGTATTATCTGAATTATATTTTTAGCACAAACCAAAAATCTTTCATCTGGACAAATATAACCCAACTAGCCTCACCAGTTCAGGTGGGACAAATAAAACATGCTTATGATAAACATTAGAGATAAAATCTTAGTGACTATGCTGAAACACACAAATCTAAAATGTTGCTTTCTGAGTTGTTTGCTATCATAATTTCTAAAAAATCTACAGTACATGTTGTGGATTGAAACACTGTTTAAATCTTTAAAAATCACGATGCAACTCAATTTGAAGCTTAACCATAAAACATCTGTCTGACAGGTTATTGAAACTTTACAAAGTCAGTCCACTTGTAAACATGATATTTCCTCTTTACAAAGAGTAGGCTGCTGTTCAGTTTGTGAAACATGCAGGATAATGAGCTTCTCTAATGTGAAATATATAATCCTGATTACAGCATCCGGCTAATCTGGATTAGAGATTTAAAACTTTTAACTCCTGCTTTGGAAACTGAAGTTCCAAAAATTAGGAGGCATGGAGGTGTTCCCAAAAGATTTCCTCCATTTGCAATGACCTTTCTACTAGGGCTGGGCAATTAATCGCAAATTAGATTAAATCGCAATATGGCCTGCTGCAATTTTCAAATCGCAGAAGGCGCAATATTTCTTTAACCTGGAATTTAAGTCAAAATGCTAGTTTAAAACTTTTTTCTTGCAGCAGAGATGTTATGTATTACATAATTATGCAATCATTCAAGAGCCTCTTTCTAGAATGGTCTACAAATAATCCTACTTTCTTCATTTCTATAATTTTGTCTTATTAAATATGAGAATGACAATACAACAATTCGTCTCCAGTTTACAATACGAGTCGAAATCATCACAATTAGGTATTTTTTTTCAAAATTGTAGAAAACAAAAGAAGGGGGTTGACTGGCTGCTCAGTGTGACTAAGGTGCTTCAATAGTAAACCAAAAGTGGGGGCTCTTGGAAAACAGGGGGAAAAAACTGTCCAAAAAAAAGGGAGAAAACCAGGCAATCCAAACACAAAAAAGTGCAAATGAGGAAGGAAATACTGAAAAGCTTTTATTGTAATGGCTAAATCATTAAAAAGCCAATATGTTTCAACCACACTGGTCTTCATCAGGGCTAACAAACATTTGTGGTGGACTACAGCCAACGAAGGCAGTCGTATGAATCAAAGAAAAGAGAAGCCAGGTGAGAGTCTTCACACAGGGCTCACTAATCAGGTATTGGTCTCTCCCAATACTGGTGAGAGGTAATCTTATCACAATTGCATACTAAATCGCAATATTGGGGGGAAAAAAAATCACAGTAAGATTATTTTTGCAAAGCGTTCAGTCCTAATGGAAACAGTGGATTATTTTGCCTTTCTTGGTTTGACTTGCCAACATGGTTCCATGTTTTGGGTTTGTTTTCTGCTTCCACCATGGGTGAGTATATAATGAAGTTAAAAGGTTTATGTTTTCTACAAAGGATGTGTGATTTCATTTAAAATTCTGTGGTTTTCAGGGTGCAGATGGCCTACTGGTTGGGTCACGCCCCATTTACATGGGGTTCAAGTCCAGCCTGCGATTCCTTGACTGCATGTTTCTGCCCCACTCTGGTCTAGGGCTGGGCAATTAATTGCAAATTACATTAAATCACAATATGGCCTGCATGTTTTTATAATGGTTTACAAAAATCCTTCTTTTTGTGTTTTATGTATGTTTTTATTAATCAACATGAGTGACAAAAAATGATAATGCCCTTAAACCAAGCAAATGACATCACATTTGCAATACGAGCCAAAATAGTTAGCTCATTCTATCTAAAACTGATGAAGCCTAGCATTACCAGCTGGCTACCAGCTGTGATCAGCTGGTAGCCAGCCTCACCTCCCCCACCCCAGCTGCCTCCTTTATAGCTCAAAGCTTGTTATGCCCTCATATTCAGATTCATGCTACCATGGATTAATTTCGTTAGAAATAATTTCATTGTTTTCAGGACACATGGTCTTATTTATGGAATCTTTCTATTGCTTGAATTTGTCGAAACATACATAAGATTAACCCAAGAATAATCGCATATTAAATCGCAATCGCAATATTTGGGGGAAAAAAATCGCAATAAGATTATTTTTGCAAATCGTTCAGCCGTACTCTGGTCCCTGTTCCAGATTCTATCCACTCTCTTCCTCTATCAATAATGGCATAAAAAGTTTAAAAATAAATATTTTTAAAAATGTCGTTATTCATCTCAAAAATTAACCTTTATTGTCAATGGCGCCGAAGTAGCTCTGCTAACAGACAGCACATATGACCGTAAGAGCATCGATGACATCAGGAAGAGATGCTGCTAAGAGCAGCAATACATTCACTAAAGATGTGCCTCACATAATACAAGTGACAGCAGCAGTAACTCTGCGTTCTCAGTTCTCTGACTGCTGATGGTTATCAGACAGAATTTTACTGTGAATTAGTCGTAAAAATTGTGCTTAAATAAAACAAGATAAGCAGCATGATGTGCTTAAGATATATCCTTCAGCCTTACTATTTAGTAAATAAAACCTTGTGAGGTGCCGTTAGATTAAACTGACTCTACAATTTGAAAAAAGTGACCAGTGAAGTTGGACAGACATAAGCCACAGTAAGCCTGCGAGCCACAGAAATGGTGCATCGGCTGATATTTGCACAAGAGCCGGGCAAGCGGGTTCCAAATTTAGGTCGTCACTGGAGACGTACCCTTAATGCAAAGTGTGAACGTACACATTAACATGCAGTCATTCTGGTATCTGAATGGCCAAAACAGATGTAAATGCATGTATATGCTGGGTTAATAGTGGTGACTGCATTAAAGTCAGACATCTGTTTTAAAGATAAGAATCATACACTTAACAAAGGTTTTTGTTGTTTGTCCCCTGCCAGCTTAGTTTCCTTTAACCACAAACAAATCAGATTTAAAGACACTGGAATTAAGTCCATTCATGTGTGTGAGCACAGAATCACTCTGCAGGCTTGACAGGTAGAAATTCTCTAAAGGTTGATATCTTACCTGCGCATTGGCTTTGCGTCCATGCACTGAAGAACAATGTTTGGTCCAACACCTTCAGGGTAACCTGCAGAGATGAGATGTTGTAAATTAGTTTTATCATATAACAAAACGATAGGGTTCAGGTGTTCTTTCTGATTATGCTTAAAGTGCAGACAAAAAGGCATCCTCCTCCAATAAGGGTACACTAATTGGTTTCTGCTTTTAGCATGGCAGTTTATGGCATCCATCCTGTCAAGGCCATGCTCTGATTTATGTGTTTGCCTGAGTGAACACAGACACACCCGTACCTTCTCACTCAATAAAACACCATCAGTGCACAATGAACCCTGACTTTGCAAAGTATATATCTGTTGTCAAACAGGTGCAGCATTACAAGGCTAAAGTTATGTGGTAACACCTCCTGTTTCTGTTACATAAGCACATAAATACAGGGCACCACCACAACATTAAAACAACAAATGAGGGGAATACACTTACTTGATACTGTTTCTACAATATTAGCTGTAAAAGCTCCAAAAGGTGGCTTTTATTGAGAGCTACCCTTTACAGGTGTGACACTAGAAACACAGAACTTTAGTGTGAATACCAATAATGACAAAGCTGGAGTTCTGTGATTCCTCTCACTGTAAAACACTCGGGAGACAAAAGAAAACTCATCAGCAGAGGAAGGAGTAAACAATGCTCAGCTGTGTTGTTGGTGTGTGAATGAGATAATCAGTCCTCTCTGCCTTTAAATAACACACAGGTGCTGTTTAGATAGTTGTTGAAATACTCATAACACATTTAAATAGTCCGTGGGGTTAGGAACCAGTCATGAGAGAATGTAGCAGCCAATCAGCATCCTTTTCAGATAAGTAGTAACCTTATCACAGATCAGGATTAATCAGTGGAGGATAGGATGATTAAATGGATACTGTCACGCCAACAGAGAGAGGCTTCGAAGATCACGGATTTTCAGCAATAGTTTTTAGGGATGCACAATATTACATTTTGCAGATATCTCTGAAATGCTGAAATTTATAAATTCATTTTAACTAACATCATTACTGATATTGCACTGACGATTCTGCATTAATGCAGAGGCACCTCAATATCGATGCAGAAGGACACTGCTTGTGGATTTTCTCCCTGCAGCTGGACCTACTGTAAATACTCTAATAACAACCCCTTTCCCTTCCAAACAGGGTCATTATAATGGTAGCTTTTTCTAAATGGCACAGGGTTTCCTGTCTTTGCAGTAGCACTATTCATCAATGATGCTACTAAACCACGGGTGTTAAACTCAAGGCCCGGGGGCCAAATCCAGCCCGTGATGCAGTTATACCCGGCCCACCAGATCATGTGATATATTTATTAGAACTGGCCCACCAGTATGAGGTCTGCAGATTTCCTCCAGTATAAGAAGTAAACTTAACGTGATGATTTATAACATCCTTGTTGAGTCATAAAAATTAGAAAAAGTAAACAGTAAAAATAGATAAATAGTCAGGAACATGGGAAAGAAATTTGTTTTCTCAATATTTATAATTTTGCATCTCACAGTTATGACTAAAAGTTATGGTTTCAAATGTTAATTTCATATTTCAACCTTTACTTCTCCTAACTTTAACTTAACTCTCATTTTTTTTAACCTTAAAAACTCACAATTTTGAATTTCATCTCAGTTTTGTCGACCTTTTGAAATCATTTTGACTTTTGTCTCACGTTTTGACCTTTTTCAACTCCTAATTTTAAATTATATCGCTTTTTTTTTAACCTGAAAAACGCGTGACTTTTAATTTTATTTCATATTTTGACATTTTAAACTCATGATTTTTATGTTTACCTCATATTTTGACTGCTAAAAATCATGATTTTGAATTTTATCTCAGTTTTTGACTTTTAAAATTAATGGTTTCAATAATCCATCTCATATTTGGCCTTTTAAAAACATTATTTTGACTTTAAATGTCATGTTTTTACCTTTAAAACTTACAAGTTTCACTTTTTAACTCAGATTTTGAGCCTTTAAGCTTATCATTTTGACTTTTTAAATCTCAAAACCATCTATCCTCAGTGCTAACTTTTCCCCCCATAACTTATTACTGGCAAAAATGAGGTTAACAGTTTGGTTAAACCCTGTTAGGCCCTTCTGTGATTGAGTTTGACACCCCTGATGTAGAGTAAGCATTGTAAACAGATTATCGTAGAAAATAAGCATATTACTGTTAGGGGTTCTCTCTGTATTAGGGCTGGGCAATTAATCACAAATTAGATTAAATCGCAATATGACCTCCTGCAATATTCTAATGGCAGACAGTGCAATATTTCTTTAACCTGAAATGTGTCAGAATACCAGATAAGCTTACAGTTTTTTGCAGTAGATGTTTTATGCTCTACAGCAGTGTTACTCAACCCTGCTCAACCAAAGAGCCAAATCGTTGAAAAATAGCTATCTTTGCAAGAGCCACAATCTTAGTGGTAAAAAGTGACAAAAATGGCATGAAGTACAATCAAATAAGTTAAAGGTGGCAAAAATGGTCAAAAAGCAGCAAAATGGATGAAAATGGGAGAAAACGTGGAAAATGGTCAGAAAGTAGCAAAAATAGTCCAAAAGTGGCAAGAAATGAGTGAAAATAACTAAAATGGGCAAAAAACAGTCACGAGCAGAAAAAATGAGCAAAAAAATGAGCAAAAAAATGAGCAAAAAAATTGGGGGAAAAAAAGTGGCAAAAAGAAGAGGCAAAAATTTTGGAAAAAAAGGAAACAAGTGATATTTGATGGCAAAGGGTAGCTTATTTAGATGAAAAGAGGCAAAAAATGGGAAAAAGAGCAAAAAATGGAAAAAAGTGACAAAAAGAAGAACCAAAAATTTGGGGAAAAATTAAACAAGTGGTATGTAATGGCAAAAGGTTGCTCAAATGGGCAGAAAGTGGCAACGGAAATGGTGAAAAGGGCAAAAAGAATTGGATTACAGTGGAATAAATGGGAAAAAGTGGCAAAAGCAGTTGCAAAATGGCCCCAAAAGGGGTATTTAATGGGAAAAGATAGCTGAAATGGGTGAAAAGTGTCAAAAATGGTGAAAAAGGAAAAAAGTTTTTTTTAAGGTTTTCTGGGGGAATAATCTTTCAGATTAAGACATAAAAGAGCCACATGTTGAGTATCACTGCTCTACACTATATGCAGTTTCTTTTGTTGATTTGCAAAAATCTTACTTCTCTCCCTCGTGTATGTGTTTTTCTTATTCAAAACAAGAATAACAAGAAAAGATATGGATAAAAATGGCTTTTCTTTTTTAAAAGTTATGTATTCCTAGTTTTGTTTATCTAATATGGTGCTCTTTTTAATAAAGAGTGATTTATTGCTTGTGTTTGTTAAACAACACATAAGATGGGGAACCTAAAAACAGTCGCACATTAAATCGCAATATTGGGAAAAATAATCGCAGTTAGGTTATTTTTGCAAATCGTTCAGCCCTACTCTGTATAAAACCTTTATACTGTGCATTAGGCCTAGCATCCTTTTTTAAAATCAGCATTTACAACACTGAAGTACACCACACTGTCTTACCCTTTAACTTGTTCAAAATACACCAATGCACTGTTTCTGGGGTTGGGATCCAGCCATGGCGAGCTGCTACAGTCAGATGCAGCAGTCTCTCCAGATAACACTACACTTAAAGTAACCTTATCACAGGTCAGGATGAATTAGTGGAGGACAGGATGATTAAATGGATAGTGTCACGCCATCAGTGGATGAGGATCTGATGTTCATGGACTTTCAACATGAGCTTTCAGGGTCACATTCTGTCCCAGGAGAGGACATTATTTTACAGGAGGACACAGGCAAGGACAACATTAACAGTAAAACCATATCCTGTTTAAAAGGCTTGGAAGTAAGACAAAAATAAAGCAAGATATATAATATAATAATAAAACTAGTCAAGAGTATACAAAGTACAGTGTGGAGGTGTGCAAATGGGCACAGGCAGAGTTAAGGAATGCTGATTTAACTTAAACCAATCATATATATCAGTATCTTTTGATTTATACATTTAAAGCTGCATTTAGCAGCAGTAACAGTTCGTACCTACAGGCTAGCTGTTCGTTATTAGCAGTTTCAGTAGGCAAACAGATACGAAGTTAGCTAGCCTGTTAGCCTGTTAGCATTTCTATCGGACTGAAATGAATTAAGTCCGAATTGCCTGAATGGATCCTCATGTAGGAAACCATCAGACTCAGGGGAATGAAGGCGTAATTTCAGGGCAAATATGTAGGAAGCAGAAACATTTAAACCCCGACTTACGTTATTCCCAAAGATGTCTGGGAACGCTATGTGCTATCGCTAGCACCGCGGTGGGGAATCCACAGGAGATTCCTGACACACCACAAATATAAACGTTTAACTCGTCAGAACACGTGGAAACACTTTCGTGGAAAAACAAAGACATTCACAATCACAGTCGATATGTAATAGTTAAAAGAAGTCGTTTAGAAGTGTTTCCGCTCGGGATTGTAAACCATGGTTTTGATGTTAAAAACTAGAGCCGTTATGCTAACATTAACTAACTTGTTGTCAACAATCCTCAGAATTCTGACAGAATTAGCCGTGACAACTTTCACACTGGGAATACAGAGACGTTTAGGACTGTTTTTACCTTAATTTTCCATCGCGGCGACACAGAGTTCCCCAACTTGCTAATGTTTACAGTTTAATGCCTTCGGTTGGACACTGCTGCTTTTCTTCCTCGGTATTTTTATGCGCATGCCAACTGCCAAGCGCAACGTCCGGTGAGATTTTCAAAATAAAAGGATTCGATTACGTCATTCTTGAGCCAACGAAAAGGGACTTCAACGCTCCTAAATTAACGTCCGACATAAATTGTGTTTTTATGTAAATTGTGAACTCGAAAGTATCCGCATCTTATTCTTTGGGTTTCTCTGCATTCGTCTGTTTTGGTTAGATGCAGAGCAACTCTTTAACTGGCTAAAAACGTTCGGTTAAAAGAAAATTATGTAATTTTTATGGCAAACTGCCAAAAGCAAACAGCCAAAAAATATATATTTTGAATTGATTGGTACTGTACATGTTAAAATGTTAAATCCATAAATGTAAAAGGATTCAAACAATACAAACAATGCAACAGTTTAACATGGAAATAGTATATCAGCTTACTACATGAACTGAAAGAGGATAAAACAAAGAAGCACTTGATATTAGGTTCTCAACCTTTTCAGCCTGCGACCCCCAAAATAAAGGTGCCAGAGACCGGGGACCCCCATGTACCTGAAGCCATGCACATCCTAGAATAGTCATGTGTAGACAAGGCTGCTCATTAGGGGGATAAATGGGAGAGTTTTATGGGCCAAGCCAAAATGGGGGCCAGCAAAATCATGGTCCATTGTAAAATTAAACTGTGGTATTTTATATTCAACCCAAACAAAAACCACTCTTATCAAAAAAACACATTTAAATCCATTTGTGTAGTAAGTAACCCTCTTAAAAATGTAAATCCTTTTGTTAAAATAGAATTTAAATACGTTAAGACTAACTAAAATGGATTAATAATGGCAAAAATGGTGGGAAAGGTGGTGAAATTCAATTTTAAAAGTTGCAGAAATGGGTTAGATGTGGCAAAAATTAGGTAAAAATGACAAAAATAACCAAAAACAAAATTGCAACAAAAGGTTAATGTGGCAAAAAATGGAATATTAAGTGGTAAAAGGGGATTAAAAAGTGACTGAAATGGTGTTAAAGTGGAAAAAAATAGGTGGAAATTTGGTGACATTGGATGAAAATTGATATAAACTGCCAAAAATGGACACATCAAATTGTGAAATGTGGCTTAAAAATTGGTAAAAGGGGTTAATAGTGGCAATAATGTGCCAACAGAGCCAATAATAGGCAGAGAGTGGCAAGATTTGTTTAAAAGTGGGTTTAAATGGACAAAAAATGGGTTTTAAGTTGCAAAAATATGTGAAAATTGGCAAAATATTTGTGAAAAAGTGATAACAATTTGGTTAAAATGAGGTAACACTTGTATAAAGTGGTAACTGTAATTCAAAAATATTCTTAGTTTTTTTAAGGCATCTGGAGACCCCCTCTCAGTGTTTCTTGACCCCCAATGGGGTCCCAACCCCAACATTGAGAACCTCTGTATTAATGAATGTATGTTTGTATGTATTTACATAAAATAGGCATATATTGCA
Organism: Cheilinus undulatus; assembly: GCF_018320785.1. Classification (NCBI taxonomy): domain Eukaryota; kingdom Metazoa; phylum Chordata; class Actinopteri; order Labriformes; family Labridae; genus Cheilinus; species Cheilinus undulatus. Next base: position 46,482,853 of record NC_054877.1, read on the forward strand.
TGTAAGTGTATATGGGTCAATGATATCACTTGCATTATGTTTGTGTCAGATTCAATGTATCCCTTTCAAAAAACAATCAGTTCATGAAATTTTTATTTTGTTACAGTGACTTTGATGTGCTTTCATTACATTTAAATAATATAATAAATGTCCTATTTTGACATCTCAAAACCTGACAATGTCAGGTGGCACTCCAGCTGACACTCATAGGCCAGTGAAATGGTTTATAGATTCCTTTTCAACTAAAATAAAATAAAAAACAAAACATATTTTCAGTCACAGGGGTTGGTACACTTTCCATATCCAGTAGTAAAAGCAATGCAAAACTGCAAAAAAAAAAAAGAAATGCCATTGTAGTCAGGTGGTAAACTACAAGTACCAACACATGAAATAAATAATTATGTTGAAAAAGATATGAATATTTACTTTACCACCTGTTCCAGAAAGAAAAAAAAAAGATCGATTGCAGTTTTGCTTAGGTGAGTAGGTACACTTTCCATGTCAGATGGCACAACCAAGGTATTTCTTTCTAACAAGACCTGACACTATATGTCAAAGTATTGACCTCTTTAATTTGAAATTAATTGCAAATTCAGGTAGTAAAACCAGTGTGTCATGTGGTGCAACCACAACTGAATAAAGCCGTATATGTCGCAGACCCATATCCACAGGGAAATTGTTATTGTGATGGTGTTGTTGATGTCATTAAAGGGGAAAAAGCCAACATCACTGGCCCTAAAGGTACCTCCCCAGTACTGACAGAAACTACTCTAAACATGTCAGTTAACAAGAGATTGTGTGTGTTAATGATTGAGGGTGCTATGGTTTGATTTGCATGCTGATCACACAGTGTGGACTCCATTCAGACAGGCAGACAGCTGCAGATGATGAAAGGAGAGAGATAAGAGAGAGGGATCCACAGATGATGGTAAACAGTGAGACACGAAGGATTAATCTGGATACGTAAATGTGTGTGGTTGTTCAGAAACATTCTGTAGTATAACAAACTAATGGTGAAATAATTGCATTGGATGTTTTTTAAATTCCAGTAATGACCTGGGAGCTGGTGCTCATCATATCTCAGATTTTGGAGGATTAAGACAGTGAATGTTAGAACGTAAACGGGAGCAGCGGTGCCAGAATCAAAACTGGGGTTCAGTGGCAGACAGTAGGCGCTGTTATCCTGTGTAAGTACACAGATTTATTTATTTAAATGACTATTGTTTGGACTTAATTCAATAAAACATGAAGCGAATCCTCTTTTGTCACAGGTCCAATAGGTGAATGTGAGCAGGTCACCAGTCAAAGCTTTACAGGAGAGTGGCAAAGAGAATGCCACAGTTGAAGAAACTCAGAAATCTGGACTAGAGTTCACCAAAAGGCATGTGGGAGACTCCATGGTCAAGAGGAAGAGGTGGTGCTTTTTGTCCATCAGACAATTCGTTATGTTTGGAGGACACTGCACATTACCACAAACACACCATCTCCACAGTGAAACATGGTCGGGGCAGCATCATGCTGTGGGGATGCCTCTTGGCAGATTGTAAAGCTAGAGGGTAAAATGACTGCAGCAAATAATAGAAATCCTTGAGGACAATCTTGTTTAGTGTGCAAGAGAACTACATCTTGGGAGAAGATTTATTTTCCAGCAAGATAACGATCAGTGAAAGCAACACAAAAATGGTTTAAAGACAAGGTGAATGTTCTAGAATGGCCGAGTACAGGGCCAAAACCTCAGTCCAATAGAGACATTGTGGCTGGACTTGAGAAGGACAGTTCATCCCCAATCCCTGTGCAACCTCAAAGAGCTTGGGCAGTTTTGCAAAGAAGAATGGAGTCAAATTGCAGAGTCCAGATGTAAAGCCTGACTGAGACCTGTCCACACAGACTCAGAGCTGGGATTGCAGCCGAAAAGTCTATCTACTAAATACCGACTAGAATTGGGTGAACATTTATGCAGTCACTTATTTAACTTTAATCTTTTTATTCAAATGACACTACTTTGTAATCTGTTTTTACTTTGACTTAAACAGGTTTTCTGTATTTTCTTGTCAAAAGAGGCGGTTGCCAGGAGAACGGTACTTGTCTGACTGCATTGTGCCAAGTGTAAGTGTAAGTGTAAAGTTTGTTGGAGGGGGGATTATGGTGTGGGCTTGTTTTCAGGAGCTGGGCTTGGCCCCTTAGTTCCAGTGAAAGGAACTCTTAATGAGACTGAGAGCCAGGTCTTCTCATCCAACATCAGTGTGTGACCTCACAAATGCGCTTCTGGAAGAATGGTCAAAAATTCCCATAAACACACTCCTAAACCTTGTAGAAAGCCTTCCCAGAAGAGTTGAAGCTGTTATAGCTGCAAAGGGTGGACGGACGGTCATATTAAACCCAATGGATTAAGAATGAGATGTCACTTAAGTTCATATGCATTGTATTGGATTGTGGGTAATTCCTGCAAGCGGAGGATCCAAATGTGCATCCTTGGAAATTCTCTGTTTGAAGGACTCAGTCTTGAAAACATTTTTGGGGATCCTCAACATTGGATTGGCCCTCCGGTGGCAGTCAATGACGTAGCATCCTCAAAGACAGATCCTTCCTTGGCTTTGAGAAACAGCCAGCGTCAAGTCTCAGTAGTCTTTGTTCAAATCTGCCTCTCAGTACATCCCTAGATAAATCAGAGAAAGTACACAGACAGCTGGAAACAACAGTGACCCTCTTGCTAATGGTCTGTCTGATTATGTAAACCTTCTAGTGGTATTAAACAGAGTCTGGTTGACATTAAAACTCACAGAACATAAAGGCCTGATTAAAAACAGCCTGTTTAGTTTCAGTCCTATCAGGGTCAGAAACGATTTCAGACAATAAACAAACAAACCTTTCTGGAGCAGCCAAGAAATTTATTTCAAACATCTGATTTGACAGTCAATCTTTTCCCAGTGTGTAGTTCATACATGGCTTATAGAGTCAAACCTCCCCAAATCATTAATACATTTTATTTTGTCCATCGTTACACATACCCCACAGAAAAGCTTCCTTAGAAATGTTTTGTGTTTCACATTAGACACGTCCATGCTTAGGAACAGCAGACCTGGCACCTAGCTGCTGATAAACAGAATAAATCTTTGGTTATGTTGGGTTTTATTTGCAGCATTTTCTAACTACGTCTTAGGTGTAACCTAATTCTATCTGTAAGAAAGCATAAGACTTTTACAAAACTCATCCCTAAATATCAAACTGAAAATTACATCTTCACTCAATTTACATTATTTTCCACAAAGTGCCTTCTCGTTAAATTCTCTGAATAAATTAAAGACAAAAACACAACATAGACAGGAACTAAAGTTTTATCTCACATCTGATAAAGTTTGCATGAGTCTATCTCTGTATGAGTGAACAAAATCATTTCAGGAACTTAAATTCATTTAGTTTATTCTTAGTAGTTTTAATTAATTTTGATCAGTTTTATAGAAATTTGATGAATTAAAGTCATTTAAATTCTCTGTTCTTTATCGTTGATCAGCCAATCAGTGTCTTCGTTTTTTCCAGAGGCGGGCTGTAGCTCAGGCGTGGCTGACTGGTAGCTGTGTCAATGAATGGGAAATGAGTGGCTGAAGCAGAAGTGGATCTGGATTCTGGACTGCAGAATAATAATAAAAAAAAAAAAGAATCCATTACATCAGAAGATTATCTAGATCAGCATTTTCCAACCATTTTTCCTTGGAGCCCCCCCAAACATGTACCTAAGAAAAGTAAAGCCCCCCCCAGGACCCAAGAGAAAGGAAAAAGGGACACACTGCCGCCAAAAATCAACAGGTTTTAATTGTTTCACTGATATGACCCTAAAAAAGGCCTATAAATGCTTTTCCTATCAAAAAAACCTCTGTATAAACTACCTAATAACTGCTGTTTCATGATTTTAGTCAATATTTGCACATCAAATTTTGGCAGCCTTTCACCCACCCCTAAGATCTTTGGTGCTGTTGCTGCTGCTTGCTTACCTCACGACCCTGCCACGCCTAAAAGTACTGCCCCTCATCGCTGATTGGTCCTGTCAGTTTCTAACTGGACCAAAAAAGTTCAGATGGGAGCTTAACAAGATGAATTCACCAGTGAGAAACACAGAAACAGGCAAATCGCACGAATCCATCTGCTTTGCAAGGTTATGCTTGGGTGTGTTTGAACCTGAAGTCCAGTATGTTTGACCAGTTCCAGTACATTCATTCTGTGCTTGGCACGCTTCATGACCCCAGCACAGAAGAACGAGGTGGGCTGAGGCACGGCATGGATGCAAATAAAGGAGCACAAGCGCAGGAATGTGTCGTAACATGAAGTAAACACAGAGCTCACCAGGCAGCAGCTGCATGCTCAACAGCCACACAGTCCCACAGAGAGAGGATGATAGAGATGGCAGGTTTTTTCTTTTAGAGAGATCTATATATTTTGTCTCATTGTATTTCAACAAGTTACAAAAGTTTTATCAGAGCTAAAGAATTTAAAGGTTACATATTTTACCCTTTTTAAGACAAGTTTATATTGTCTCAGAGGTCCCCACAACATGACTGAAGTTTGTTGCTGAAAAAACACTCCAGTATTGGAATCTTGCATGTCTAAAAACCCCTCTGTTTCATCCCTGCTCAGAACGAGCTGTTTCTGCATCTGTGGATGCCTGACTCCGCCCCTCTGGGCCAACCAGACCTGGGGGCAGGGCTAACTCTCCACATGCCATCAAGAGGGGAAAATCTGACAATGGCTTGTTTCAGAAAAGCCTGAAAAAGTGACTTTTGCATAATATGTGACCTTTAACTGACTTCGCACAGCTACCACCCCTCATCCTAATGGATCCCTGTCCTGTTCATATGTCTGACCAGTTTCTAGCAAAGTCAGGCTTTAACGACTGTGAGAGGTTGTTTTGCTTTGTGAAATAAAATGTCTTCCCTTGATTGAGCCACAAAAGCAGCTCACGCGATAACAAGCACCTTTCATCCTCCGTACATAAAGGAGAATCTGAAAAATACATGATAAAGTGTGCTGGGGTTAATCCCACGACTGATTTAAGCTCTAATTTTTATGAAATTATAATGACAAACTATTATCCACTGAATTAATTTACCTATGATTCTATTTCATGTCTTAAAAAGGTGAAATTGCGGTCTTGATTGCTGGCGTTTGAATGGAACATCGTTTAAAAGTCATTATGTTTTTTAGAATTTGCGTATTTTTCTTAGAGACAAAAATTACAGAGGTTTCCCTGGAGAAATGACAAACAGGGGGTTGGTGGAAGATGGCCAAAAAATACAGGAGAAACCCGGGAAAAACAGGAGTGTTAAGTATATTACAGCAACAGACCAAATGGCATGTTTAGCTGCACCAAACTGTGGTTATTTTCTTATATCTGTCCAGCTTGTGACTGAAAAAAAGCCAACTTTGATGAAAGATTTTTATTCGTGATATTCTTGAATCCTGAATTATATTTAAAAGCATGTGTCTTCTTGTTGTTGAATGTTAATGTCTGATCATTAGTTAGTATTTGGCACATTGTAATGACGATTAACAAGTGAAAATGTTTCTTACCATCCATGTAAGTCAGTGTGGTGAGCAGAGGTGCATCTGGGGAAATAAAGGCTGTGTACTGTTGATCATCCATCAGAGGAGGCGTCAGCTGACAGGGAGTTAGCGATGTCATCATGGTTGAGGAGGCAGGATTCGGGGTGATGTACTTCTTTTGACGCGCTCTACAGTTCTGAAACCACACCTGGATGGAGGGGGATCAGAAATCACTCTTTTTGTAGCAGCAGGTGTGTCTTCTTTTGCTGAAGCTTAAACACATTTCTTCAAATGATGATGAAAATAATGTCCATGTTTTAACCATTAGAGGTAGTCAGCAGTGGGGCACAAAAGAAACGACAGTTTTCATTACAATATTCCAGTTTGAACTGAAAAATACAGGTGCTTTTGCACATTTACAAGCTTTTTTCAGTTCCTAGCCCATTTCATATGGCTGAGTATGTCTGAATATGTATGAGTCATGTCTCTAGGTGAGCAAAACACCCACCTGAGAGCAGACAGCTACCTACCTGAATAACCCTGCGGCTGAGACCAGTCCTCTCTGCCAGTTTCTGGAGAGTCTGTGCGTCTGGGTTGTTATCTTTAGCAAACTGAGCTTGCATTACCTGTGCAGGAGTAACAGAGGGGGACATGGTTGTTCAAGTCAAATTTACCCCTGATATAAAAACAGAGAGGGGGTGACTTCACTGAGGATGCTCATTTTTTAATACAATGTAATACCGACTTCAGACACTAGAGGGCAACCACCTCAAAAACAAGGCTGAATATCACAGTGTAGGCTCCAGCCTCAAGTAAGGGTAAAAAGTATTTTATTTAAAGTTCATTCCAAGTATAGAGGGCTTATTTTTGATACCTGAGGGGGTTAAAAAATACTATATAAAAATTTCCGTTATATGAAAAGAAAGAAAATACACGTCTTCGACCATATTGTTTAACCCCCACAGCTCACGTGGCACGGATCCCTTTATAAATCACTTGGTAACATTTGAACTGTAAGTCATAGGCTCTAACTTGTTTTTTCCTATGAAAGCTCAGGGTTGTGCATTTCTAATCATGTCCTCCATGCATTCGTAGCTCTTACAGAACATTTTCTAGTGAGCCCAGAACTTGGCTGACTTTCCGGAGTCTCTTAGGACAGCGTTGTCGTATACAATACGTGACACAGTTTATAAAAACGTTGATAACTTTTGAACCATAAGCCACAGAAACTTATTCTTTTTTCCTCTGAAAGCTGACCATTTTTTCCGTTTGTTTGCTACCATCGATGTCTTCGCAGCCCTAAAGGACGCCGTTGTAGCAAGCCCGGAACTTCGGTGACTTTTCGTGGTCTTTGGAGATTAAGTTCAAAACGTTTCATCCAATAATAAGTGTCTTTTTGTCCATCTGTAATCCATTTTCAATGATGTCCTTTTTTTTCCAGTGGGCAGCACCATGTTTGTTGATATGCAATGCATTGTGGGATTTTTGTCAATTAGTTGCTTCTTTTCTGCTTAGAGAAGTGGCACAAATGAATCTAACTGCAAAAAGCACATGGACTTTTTCTTTGTATATATGTAGAAATTTTGAAAACTGTTAGTCACAGAGTGTTTATTTTTTCATTGTTTTGTCCCCAAGAGATGGAGAACAAGTCTGTGCAAAGAAAAAGCTCAGTCACAATTTTTAACTGTGTGTTATCAATAAGAATCTGTGAGTTTCAAATTCCGATTTTTTTCCCCTTTTGTCTTTAGAGTCCTTTAACTTTTTTAAAATGAAATTGTTTGAATTGTGGGTAATTCCTGCAACCAGAGGATCCATATGTGCATCACTAGAAATTCTCTGTTTGAAGGACTCAGTCCTTGAAAAAAATTTTGAGGATCCTCAACATTGGAGTGGCCCTCCGGCAGCAGTCAATGATGCAGTATTAAAAAGCTTTTGCACAGTCCCATTCCTAACGTTTAACCCTACCCTCAGTTTTTGGGTGCCATTTTACCTCCTTTACCAGATTTAAGGGGGGTAGTGAGGAAATCTTCAGGTTAGGTCACTGATGGTCTTAGCTGCAACAACAGTACCAGACATTTCTACTTGGAGCATTTTTAAATGATTGGTCAATATCTGAAGGACCATAATGCATTAAAATATGAAATTATGATATTAGATTGGTGTCATACAGATGAGAACATAATTACTGCCCCCCCATGAACATTATTTTTTTCCAAGTATATCCCAAGTGCCAATAAACAGAGCAAGACTTTTTATTAACACAGCTTTTCCAAACATCCTAGCTTTATTTTGGATGCTTTCATTATTTTACTTTGCAAACAGAAAAAAATATATTTTACGAAACCAAAAACTACCAATGTCTAAATTATTAGCCCCCTTAAGAACTGAACTTTTTGTTGAGCCATAGCACGAGCTATTCTTCAATGGTGTTCTTTATGTTTCTAATGCTCAGAGCTTGAAGAATCAAGTTAAAACCAAGGGTTATCTTCACATTTACACACAGTCTAAAAACTTCAGTAAGAGTTTGAGCTCTCACTGGAGAAATATCGCAAAAACCAAAGAAATAAGTTTAGAATTAGAATTGTTGAGGCTCACAAAGCAGGAGAAGGATCCACAAAATTACCACAGCATTTCCAAGAGTCAAGAACTGGAGTGAGAAACATCATCAAAAAATTCAATCAGAGCAACACAGTCCAGAACAAGCCTGGCAGAGGAAGGAACAGAAAGGGGACCTCTGAGACCAATATAGACTTTTCTTAAGCTACGCATACATCAGCGGACTTTGAAAAGATTTCGAAAAGACTCTTGGAAAACTATCAGCTCACACCTGCTCACATCTAAAGACAAGTTTTTAAAGTTTTTCAGTCACAGCCTAGTCTCAGACTGAGATTTTACAAAGACTGAATCTTGCAGGGTCACTATTTACAAGACTACTAGTAGATTCTTTTAGCTATTTTTTCCGACCATGCAAATTTTTTCAAAGTCATGATATGTTGGACAATTCATATCGAACAGGCTGGGGTGATCTGCCCACAGCTCCACCAGTCGCTCCTCTTTCTGGATGGTCCATATTGGTCGGGCTCTTCGACATTTCACTGCCGGTGTTTCTTGTTCGTCCATGCCGCTCGGCCACTTTTGTGGTTATTTTGACCAGCATTAGAAGGGTAAAATATGTCCCCTTTGAAAAAGGACGTTGTCATATGGGGGGGGGGGGGGTAATAATTTTTGCCCTCATCTGTAATTTTCAAATCTTACTGGGAGATTTCCTGTAGCATTCAGTTTTGTTTTATGTAAAATACTTCCCTGAAAGTGTTCTTAAATAAAAGTAAAATTACCGATTTAATAAAATACTCAAAAAGCACAAGTACATAATAAAGAATACTCATTTAAACTAATGTGAGTAAATGCTATTAATTACTTTCCATCCCTGGTTAGATCTACCTGTAACTGGTCCACAGTGAAGCTGGTCCTGGCTCTCTTGGTGGGCCTGGGCACAGCGCTGGACTCATCTTTGGCTCCACCCTCGTCCTCTACAAGAAAAGAAATGAGACATGTGACAAGGATCGGGGATCAGATACAGGCCAATTCAGGTCCTCAAATGGACATCTGTAGATCTGAGCTTTTGTAACGTCACAGATAAACGGCTGTTAGAGGGTAAAGTTTTATTACAGGATTGGTCTAACTGTTCTACATGTGGTGGCATTTTTCCATTACCATACAGTCGTAGCACTGAGTTACAACAAAGACATGACTGTGAAAGCTGCTGAAGTGGGAAGAGTTTGTATAAAGCTACCACGTTTACATGTCTTAAATCTACTGTAGCACAGTCAGGGTGAACTGAGGATTTATTGTAAAGGTTTAAGAGGGTGTTTGTTGCAAAAATCCTGTGTTTTCGTCTTTTCTATGAAACTCCTTTAATGGCCATGACAAACTTGAGGAGAACAAGGAATGCCCAACTGCCCTATATGTTCTGTGATGTGATGAGATCGCAGATCGAGATTTCTCAGGAAGGTGTCTGGGTTCAGCCTTAGAGACAGGGCGAGGATTTCAAACATCTGAAGGGATCTAAAAGGAGAGACGTTGCTCCATTGCATCAAAAGGAGCCAGTTGAGGTGGTTCAGACCTCTGGTCAGGATGCCTACTGGTTGCCTCCCTGTGGAGGTCTTCCAGACCCCGGGACAGACCCAGAACTCACTGGAGAATGCACCCCAGAATCCCTCTGGAGGAACCGAAAAACATTACTGGGGAGAGGGATGTCAATTAGATTTTAAGCTCATACCCACCGTTTACTTTCACCCGTTTGATATTCTCCACCATGATGTCATAGTGGGGTCGACAGAAGACCCTGTTCTCTAGAAGTCCACATTCCTCCCCAGTGGAAAGCTGGCGCTTACAAGAGGTACAGGAGAAACAGGCCAGGTGGAAGGTGCTGCCTCGGGCCCGACGGACCCAGTCACTGGAATGGATGTTACGGCCGCAACGGGCACAGCGCGTCCCATACCTCCTGTGGGCAGATGAGAGACAGGCACAGAGTTTAAAGAGGAATACTCACTAAAGTTTAGGCTATCTAAGGTCAAATATGTTTCAGTTATAAATATCCAGGCCTGGTCTGATAATATCTAATTAAGTCTTCAGTCTAAGCGAATTCTCTGACCAAGTCATGCCGACCATTCTGGGCATTCTTAAAATATTCTGCATTAGGAGTCCAATCAGAGACTTCTAAAAGTGGACTGTTGGTGAAATGAAAGGGTAAGATATTTTAAAACAACCTGCAAAGAGCAAGAAGGAGAAGCTGGACTCTGATTCCATTTCTTCTTTAGAGCTCAGCTCAATACAAGTTTCAGTTATCCCCATACATGTTTCTGTTAGAATAAAATCCTGTGAACCTGATCCTCACAAACACCAACAAGCAGCAGAAGTCCTCAACTTCTCTCAACAAAACATGTAAATCAGTACTTGCTAAAGCTAAAAAGCTCACAAAAATGTACAAAAATATGGTAATGACAAAAAACCCTGATAGTTTAAACATTATAATAAGACTGCAGATGAAATTAGCTTACATCAAACTTACCTGAAGTAGTCCAGTTTGCAGAAAACTTGTTTATCCTTGATATAGCAGCTCACATGTCGCCCCAGAGATGTTTTACATACACTGCATGAGAGGCAGCGCACATGCCAGCACAAGTTGTTCACCTAAGGAAAAAATAAGATATTTGATTTTTTTGGGGACAGCTTCTGTGGTGTGGAAGTATTCCTGCTCTTTTACAGACAGAGAGAGAATCCTTCTGAGCATGTGCAGAGTTAGTTTCATCACTCTAGCTTGTTTCTAATTGGAGGAATTGAGTGTGTTAAAATAGCTCCGTGTTACAATTGCTCCCCATCTCCCCTACTTTATACTCTACTCCTTACATTGTCTAAACCCTTGGTTCCCAAACTGGGGTCCGGGACCCCCCGGGGGGGGCGCCAGAGATCTTAGGGGGGGCCAAAGGCTTTGTCTGCTCTGAGGCTGCCAAAAATAGGTTTGCAAATATTGACTAAAACCATGATAAAGCAGTTATAAAGTAGTTTATATAAAGGTCTTTTGTTAAGAAAAGTATGCATGGACCTTTTTTAGGGTTTAATCAGTGTAACAATTAAAATCTATGTTGATTTTTGGCAGCAATGTGTCACTTTTTTTTTCTCTCTTGGGTCCTGGGGGGGCGCCGCTTTTCTGAGGAGTGTGTAGGTGGGGGGCTCCAAGGAAAAATGGCTGGGAAACACAGTCTTTCCCAGCCATTTTTCCTTGGAGCCCACCCCGTGTATGTTTTTCTTAACAAAACACATGAACTACTTAATAACTGCTTTCTTGTGGTTGTAGTCATTATTTGCAAATCTAATCTTATTTCCTTTTTCCCCATTTTTTTCCTCCTCTTTTTGCCACTTTTATCCCATTTTTGCCCCTTTTCCACATTTTTTGCCACCTTTTGCCCATAAAGCATCCTTTGCCCATTAAATACCATTTGTTTCCTTTTTTGCCCATTTTAGCCACTCTTGACTGCTTTTTTTTCCCATTTTAGTCACTTTTCACTCTGTCATGCCTTGTTTATGCTACTTTTGGACCATTTTTTCCACCCATAACTCAATTTTTCTAGCTTCTCACCCAGTTTTGCTACTTTCAGACTTTTTTTCCCCCACTTTTCTCCCTATTTTCATCTATTTTTGTTTTTGATCATTTTTGCCACTTTAACTAATTTTTATTGCTCCTTTAAGCTGTTTTTTGCCACTTTCTCCGCTTACATTGTGTCTCTTGTAAAGGTATTTTTCAACAGTTTGGCTCTTTGGTTGAGCAGGGCTGACTAACACTGATCCAAAGCCATTAAAACAAGAGAAACTTGACTGCAGCAGCTTGACGACAAACTTTATCTCAGTCCTAACGTAGTCTAAGTTGTACTAAGCTCGCCTCTAGTTAGCATGGTTGGCCCTTTCTGAAGTGAGCCTCACCTTGAGGAGGTATCGGTCCACTATCTCCAGGCCGCAGGAGGTGCACAGAGTCCGGCCTGACAGAGAGGACGCCGTGGGGACGGAGGAGGAGGAGGACAGGGAGGACGGAGAGTAGCAGTCATCGTCAAAAATATCCTCAGACCCAGAGGAGCCCTGAAAGACAACAGTTCAAGGGGAAAAACTCAAAATATTTAAAATAAAAGTCGCTATAATTCAATAAAATATATTTAGTCATTTTAAATATCCCAGCCTGCAGCAGGAGCCTCAACTATTAACATAGAAAATAAACAGCTCTAAAACGTTAATGTTAAGCTAGCCAAACATTTGTTCAGGGAGGCAATAATAAGCATTAAAAACCGTCATTTTGACCTTTTTAAATTAATTCTGGTTTGTGAAAAAAACGACAACCAAGACGACTCCATCCTGGACAGGTTTCCCAGCCTGCTTCGACGCTCCTGTCTATTAAACAGTGTAAAAAACCTCACCATAATAAATAATGAACTAATACATAAACACCTACTGAGTCAACAAAAAGGTTTCCTTGAAGCTGAGTGAAAACGGCCTCCGTCGGTGGTCTCTCTCCCTCCGTCATGCTGTCAGTGAAGTCCATGTTACAGAACGACCACAAAGTCAGCGAATGTCCCTCATAGGCTACTGTATATCCATGATGACAGCAGTCATTATCTCAAACCAGATATGCTCACTAACTTTGTGTACTTCTGTAGCCTACATGACTTTATCTGCCACTGTAATGTGCTGAGATAATGGCCAGTCACGAGTTTTATTTTCTTCTCGTATTTTTACATTTTAAAACATTATTTTTGAACGTAAAACGTTTCTGACCTGGGATTAAGGCGCCGCAGCAGCTGAACCTGATTGTGACTGATTGCTGCTGCGCACGTGCACGTGGAAGAGCAATCAACCTGACCAGGTGAGCTGAGCTCAGTCTGCTGGCTCTTTGTCTCTAACCAGGCCTGTTGGATTCCACTTTATACCAAATCAGACACGAGGCAGGGCTGTTTGAGTGGGAATGGGTCCGGTATCTGAAAAAATGACCCATATGAAAGGCCTGAGCTACTGAATGACCTGCAGCAGGGATACTCAACACGTGGCTCTTTATGTCTTAATTTGAAATATTATGCTTTTAAACTTTGACCTCAGAAATTTATCTTCGCAACTTACGTTAACCAGTTTGCTTCCTACATTTATAAAGTGGGTTTTGATGGGCAAACTAAATTGTCAACCATCATTTTTTACCTTTTTCTTTTTGTTTTACATTTTTTGACACTTTTAATCAATTTCTGCTGCTTTTAGCCCATTTTTTTTTTTACCACTTCTTTAAGCCACTTTTCACCCATTTTTGCCACTTTTATCCCATTTTTGCCCTTTTATCCTGCTTCTTTGCAATTTTTCACCATTTTCAGCTGCCTCCTTCCATTAAATGACACTTTCCCTCATTTCCCCCCCTTTGTACAGCTTTTTTTTTTTTGCCCACTTCAGTCACTTTTCACTCATTTTTTGCCGTTTTGACCACCTGTACCACTATTTTCTGTGACTTTGCACCCATTTTTTCATTTTTCACCCAGTTTTCTGCATTGTATGCCTATTTTGACCCATTTCTCCATTTTCAGACCATTTTAGCTACTTTCTACCTTTAAATGCCACTTGTTTCCTATTTTTTGCCCATTTTTTTGCCACGCTTGACTGCTTTTTGCCAATTTCAGTCACTTTTCACTCATTTTTTTGCCATGTTTTTGCCACTTTTGGACAATTTTCTGCTACCTGTAACTCATTTCTGTCACTTCTCATTCATTTTTGCTACTTTCTTATCATTTTTGCCACCTTTTCCACAATTTTTGCAGCAACACATACACAACACAGATATTAAAATTAAACCACAACTCCCAAACAGCCAAAGGCCTACTATTTTTAACGAAAGAGATATTTTAAAACAAATTTGTTCTACTATCCAGAGAACGTCTTTATTTTGGATTGACCGTCTCAGAGCTCATTTATGTTCAACTAGAAAAATATTTTCGCTAAGATCCAGCATGTTCTGGATAAACCAATAATTAAAATACAAGTGATCAGTGATAAGAAGGAGCGCAGGTTAATTATCAATATCCTGTGAGTCTATTTTATTCTTTTTAGTTAAACTTCTAACAAAACAATAGTAAGGTGTATTTTTACGTTAAAAGCCTGTTTTCTAGATTGTTCTGAAAGTGTTTCGGCATAAAATAAAGTAGCCTTGGGTCATATTTTAAAAATTGTGGGGGTCATTTTCCCACCATTTAAATTAGATTTCTGTTGAGTTAAAGGGCTTTCTTATGTAGTTTATGTCACCAAAAATAACCTGCCACTGCTGTTGCTGGCCTCTGTTTTCATGCCCTTTACTGGGGAAAGGGAGTTTTTTTCCTCTGCATTAGGGGTCAGTGTTTAATAAAACTATTACCTGTAATATTTAGGTTGAAATTTGCCGGCCCACAAAGCTCTTAGGTCTCCCTGTCAACCTCTGTTATATCATTTTTATTTCATGCATTATTTCATGCATTTGCATAATTTCGATGCCTGCAGGTCGATTCTTGTTATTTATGGCTCCAGTGAAGACTCTGTGCGTTATTAGGACTGTGAATCAGCTGTGCTGTGGCATTAATATAGACCCTCACCTTTTAGTACAGATGGGCCGACAATGGCAAAGCAGAACAGACTGATCACTAATAAAGGAGTATTCCACATATTCATCACTCTCCATCTAAATTAAAAATATCCAATAATTCTAATAAAATGATTCCCCCAGAAAACATTAAAAAAGGGAAACTTTTCTGCCCTTTTTTGCCATTTTTGCCATTTTGCTACTTTCTGGCCATTTTTGCCACCTTTAACACATTTTGATTGCTTCTTCATGCTGTTTTTGCCACGTTTCACCTCTTAGATTGGGGCTCTTCAAAGGTATTTTTCAACATTTTGGCTCTTTGGTTAAGTAACACTGATACAGATTGAAGGAATCATCTGCACACACTACTACACCACTGCACGTTTATCTGACACGCTCTTTTAAATACAAAAGTTAAACTTTAATTTTAATTTTTAGGTAAAAAGCCATTTTCGATGCTGGCCCATTTTATTGTAACCAGTCAGCTAAAATGGGCCTCATATTCACTGTTTCCTGAGATTCAAACAAAAAATTTAGGGTGAAAACAGTTTCACATGTTAATATTGATAACTGATAAATCTTTATGATCATTTAGAAATAGAGTCGCAGACAGCAGGAGCTCTGGAAAAGAGATTTCATATTATATTTTATCTGAACACTGGTTTACCCTTAAAAGTGGACATTTGCTCTGATTATTCAAACGTTATTTTATTTTCCACACATATTTTGACTTAAGATAATTCAAGAGGCCTGTGGTCATTTTTAAATATCATTAGATCGTTAAAATAACAGATTTAATGCTCAGATAGATTTTACCAAGAACCGGCCCATTTAACCTGAATACCTCCATTTAAATATTCATGTTAAAGAAGCTGAAATGTTTTATTTTGGAGCTGTAAATGAACTGATAGCCTAATAATGTATTTCTGAGTGAAATAAAAAACTGAACTGTAAAATGACTGAATGAAACCAATGCTGCCGTCACGGCAGAGCCTCACTGATGAACACAGCTCCAGTCCTAGCACATCTGAGCTTCTCCTTCTGTCCGGTGAAGCCGGATGTTCTCAGAAACAGACTGGGACTCACCACGCTGTTAGAGACGGAGGTAAACATGCCCACGGGTCATCTGGTGGAGCCCTCCCCGCGCACGTGGACGCTCACAAACACAGAAGAGTTTATTCCACAGGAGCGAACTGGGACCCCGAAGTTTGTGGTCAGTCCTCTTCAGTCTGTGGAGTCCTCCCCGGCCGGGTCCAGCCTCTTTTCACTCACCGGTCAATCACAGACCCACAACTGTGGCTGTCGTCCTCACGCGCCGCCCTCAGTGATGGTCTGGGTCTGGACCCTCCCGCTGACGTGTATGACAGGCAGGACTCTTTTTACACCGGTTCTATTTATTTGTCTCGTATTTGTCCTTGTTTTAGATTTTAGATGCTGCAGGAAATAATGAGACGACTGTTGTAGCTACAACTCTCTGAATAGGGGAGACCGGGGTTGGATGTAACACTTGTAGCACCACTCATGATCAACACAACTCATCATGTTCTGGATCAGTGATACTCAACTCATGGCTCTAGAGCCACATGTGGCTCTTTGTGGCTCTTCTATGTCTAGATTTGAAACATTATTTCTGCAGAAAACAGTAAAAAAAAAGGAAACTTTGACCTCAAAAATAATCCATTAATCAATTTGTTTCCCACAAGCAGTAGGCTTTGATTGTTTGTTTGTTGTTTGTTTTAAATTTTGGCCACTTTTTATCCATTTTTACTGCTTAAAGCCCACTTTTCCACTTCTTTTTGCAACTTTTATGCCATTTTTACCCTTTTTTTTTACTAGGTTTTACCATTTTTATCCTGCTTACTGCTGTTTTGTCCCCCTTTATTGCCATTTTTTGCCCCTTTAAGATGCCTTTTAACATTAAATGTCGCTTTTTTTCCCTTTTTGCTGCTCTTTGATGCCTTTTGCCCATTCAAGTCACCTTTTACACATTTCTCTCAGTTTTTCCACTTTCCTCCCAGATCTTGCCATTTCATGCTTACATTTTAACCATTTTTGCCACTTCTCTCCTAGTTTTTGACCATTTTTTGCCACCTTTAATGAATTCTTAGTGTCACTTCAACCCATTTTTTCCACTTTTCACCACTTAGATTGTGGCTCTTGCAAAGGTATTAAAAAAAATCTCGCATTATTTTAAAAAATATAAAAAAATAATATCTCAATATTTTTTAAATATATTTTTAATTTCTATTTCCTGAAATTATCATAATGTGCCTAATGATGTAAATAATAAACACTGTAACGTTGTTCAAAAATAAAAGTGCTATTTAACGTAACTTAACTTTTTATTACTAATTTATAAGTTTGGATTTTATTTTGGTAGGGAGTCCATTTACCTCATGGTCATGTGCTTCAGTTTCTTCGTTTCCAGACCTAAAACGGCAAAACAAAAAAGGGAAAATCCAAAAACCAATATTGGGCCATTATTTGATTTTTGTTTTTTGTTCAGAAAGAAAAGAAAAAAAAATGTTTTTTTCATTTTTGGTTGAAAACAAAAAAAGGAAAAAGGGCACCCTTTTTCCTTTTTTTGATTATTGGTTTTGACAGAAAAACTGATTAAACTTTAGCCCCCGACCAAAAAACTGCTTGTTTTTCAGTTTTTTCCAATTTTGGTCAAAAACAAAAAAAAAAAGAAATAAGAGTTTCTTCGGTTTTTTGAGTCTGGTTTCTACCAGGAAATGAATCTGCCAGGACATACACTGACCTAGAGCAGACCGGCACTGAACTGTGGAGCGGTGGGAACGTTTCCTGTGGAGCGACCAATCACACGTCTCTGTTTCTCAGTCGCTTGGGTGAGTCTGAGTTTGGAGGATGCTGGGAGAATGTTACCTTTCTGACTGTGAAGTTTGGTGGAGGAGGGGTAACGGTATGGGACCGTTTTTCAGGGTTTGGAAGAAGGTTTGAACTTCTTTCTTTAAAATGTTTAAAATGATAATCAGGGCATCAAGTATATCTGATATGATCATGATAAAGCAGCGCCCTGTCATCTGAGACCGCCTCCTCTGTCCCATAGAGTGGTCACCTCTAAAGACTTTATTTTAGGGTTTTATTCTTTGCCAATCCGTCCCATTTTTTCTGTCAGACACACAACTGTGCAAGTTATCACTCCTCCTCATCTGTTCCTCTGGTCATCAGGGACTTTATGAACACAGCTCACGCTGAGTCTGGGGACTGACTGATATAATCTCAGACCGTCTGAGCAGCAGCGCTCAGGGCAGCTCACTGACACTAGTGTTAATTCACTCTGACACGGTTCGGTTTCTCTGGAGCAGAGGTTCTCAACATTGGGGTCGGGACCCTCTTTGGGGTTGTGAGACACTGAGAGGGGGGACGCCAGATGCCTTGAATAAAAAATAGGAACTTCAAAATATTTTTCAATTTTAAATTTTCCCAATTTTTATGAAAATCTGTGCATGAAATAGTTAAATGTAAAATCAAGGCATGGCCATTTGGTGATATTTGTACTGAAATCAAAGTAATGTGTTTCAGTGGTTGTGTTTGTTTGTGTGTCTCTGCAGTGGCTCTCTTCTTTCTCCCAGGATGCTGCTGTGCCAACGGTCCCGTCACGTCGTCCGCCGAACCAGATGTTTACTAACCTTCATCATCGAGTTGTGGGCTGTAAAAGTAACGTGTGATTTAAATTCTCTGTATGTAACGGCGTTAATGATTTAAAAAAGAAACGTGACACACCACTAGTTACCATAAAAAGTAACAAAGTTACTGTAATGCGTTAACACAACACTGATTACAATCCATTCATTTCTGAGCTGAAAAGTGTCAAAATATATTTAGGATCTAATGTTGAAAATATTTTTTTGTTGCATCTTTAACCTCGTTTTTAATTGGGCTAATCTCGAAATTAACAGCCCATCTTTAAATGAGTATAGCTCTGTAACTACAAGGTCTATTTAAATGGTCAAGCTGCAATAATGAAGAGGGCACTTGTGAATTTTTTTTCAGAAGTGTAAGTATTTGTATATACAGTATGTTCCTAGATCAGAGAGAATCAAATTGAGAAAAAAAAATTTCATTTTCACCTAATTTTTTCAAATTTTTTACATTTTTAAATTTTTTATTTTTTATTTTTTTGCAGTTTTAGCGTATATATCTCATAGAAATAATGCGGTTGAAGTCCAAAAATCTCCAGTTGGCCAAAGCACTACGTTTTGACATTACCTCTTTCAACTTTCATACCACTAGAGGGTTATCAGGACAAAATTAGAGAGATTTAGTAAAAAATATCCAGGTGAAATCCCCTCTTGTGCCATTTGGGCCCAACTTGGCACTATCCCTGCCATTTGAAAAATCTCAGGTATCCAACTTTGTTTTTTTTTTTTTTACTCATATGCCATTATAGGCTTACTCATATAATCATATGCCATTATTTATTGTCTGATTTAACTTATTTTTGTAATCTGTCATTGAAATGTATTTATTATGACGTGTGCTGCTGACCTCTTGGCCAGGTCACCCTTGTAAAAGAGATCTCGATCTCAGTGGGTTTTTCATCTGGTTAAATAAAGGTTAAAATAAAAAAAAAAGGTGGTCACTGCATCATGGAAGTCTCCCCCCCCCCCCCCCAAATCACCCAGACCTCCATATAGTTCCCTTTCAAAGGAAGTCTTACAAAGGAACTAAAGTTTGACACCAAGAGGAGCAGATTTATTTTCAATGGCACAAAAAACAACACAAAATAAAGTGCAGAAAACTAAAAGAAACTGTTGAAACAAATGGAAACTGATCAAAAATGACTAGAATCTTCAGTAAAGGCTGGGCTTTCAAATGAGACTATGTTTGTGTCTGTAGTAGCAGGCACCGTGCCATAGGGGGCGGAAGAGTCTGGCTACATGACGCTACAGTTTGATATGTGGTCATTGATTTGAGTCCTTCTTGAGTTGGATATGGTAAAAATGGTTTATTTGGTCTTGTAGCTGAGCTTCTTCTGTTTAATTTGATGTGTAACATGACTGTGTTTGTGCAAAACTAGAGTGCACAGAGCAAGTTTGTTTGGATTAAGGCGAGCAGGGCTTAACTTTTCCTGCCCAATTTCAACACTTTTTTTTTTGTCACTTTAATCAATTTTGCACAATTTGCACCCATTTTTGCCACTTAACACTAATCTTGCCATATTTTAACCTGTTTTAATCCCTTTTTCCCCACCAGGTTTAACCACTTCTAACCCATTTCTGCTACTTTTAAAGGGGACTTTACCCTTTAAGACAAGTGTATATTGTCTCAGAGGTCCCCAAAACATGCCTGTGAATTCTGTTGCTGAAAAAAGACTCCAGTATTGGATTTTTGCATGTCTAAAAACCCCTCTGTTTCAGCCCTGCTCAGAACGAGCTGTTTCTGTGTCTGTGGCTTTAAATGTAACTGATCTGTCAGACTCCGCCCCTGACTCCACCCCTCTCAGGAAATGGATTTAGCTTAAATGATGTGGCTGGCAGTTGAGATGTGGATCAGGAGAGGATGGTGGAACTTTCTTCCAAGCGGGGAGGGCCAACCGAACCTGGGGGCGGGGCTAACTCCCCACATGACATCATGAGGGGAAAATCTGAGAACGGCTTGTTTCAGCACACATTTTCTGAAATGGAGAAAGTGGAGAAAAATATTTTTTTATACGAAAAGCCTGTAAAAGTGATTTTTGCAAAATGTATCCCCTTCAAAATCCTGTTTCACCACCCTTTCTCTGCAATTTTTGACCCATTTTAATTCTGTTTAGAAAAAAAAGGGACGTGCATTTTTAAGAAGGCGTTATACTACTGCACAAATTAATAAAACAAGATGTTTTTGCATTGATAAGAGTGGCTAATTTTTAGGTAAAAATGTGGATATTACAGCTCAACTTTACAATGGATCATGATTTTGCAGCCTCCATTGCCCCCCCTTGTCTGCACATGACTATTCTTGATGCATGGCTGTGTTAACCCCCTCTTAGGTACTGTGGGGGTCCTTGGGGGTCTGGCACCTCCATTTTGGGGGTTGTGGACTGAAAACATTGAGAGTCTTGCAAAAAAAACCAAACTATTTTATGGTATCTCAACAAGGGTCCTGGAAAAGGTTTTACTTTTCATTTATCAGAAAAGAAGATTGAATATTTTCTCCCTAACTGTCCCATTCTACCCTTAAGCACTGATCACTCTGAAGTCCCCCTGTATAACAGGTATACTGGTTTTAAAAGCCTCTGAGTTAGTGTTTTTGACTTTCTGATGATCAGATGATCTGTGAGAGCTCTGAGGAGTTTCCAGGTGGCTGTGGTTTCCTTTACTGCTGAACTGAAGTGTTTCATTAACTCCAGAGTGGCTCTTAATAAAGACAGAATGAGTGCCCTTAACACTGGAGGGGATGTTGTCTGCAGACACTGGCTCACCAAAGTCTGGGGTCAAAAAGGCTCCAATGAGACGTCTCAGAGGGCACAAAAAGACCGGGTCAAGAATCCCTCTGGGTGTTACAAATCAGCAACCTGATAGGTCAGACCTCAAAGCCTTTAAAAACTAAATGTTTCTGAGAGCATTAACAGCATGGACACATGCCACAGAATGTGTTTATAGTGTTTTGTTTTTTTTTCCAATTTTGGTCAAAAACGAACAAAACCAAATAACTAGAGTTTCTCCCATTTTTTGAGTCTGGTTTGATCCAAGAAATGGATCTGCCAGAAAACACACTGACCATCCAAGGTGCCTGAAGTCCAGGGTTTTCAGTTCCCACAGTCAGTGATGGTTTATGGTACACACCTGAGAAACCAGCGCTGGCTCAGTAGGTAAAGGGTTAAATTGGCAAAAATGGGCATAACAACTGGTAAGATGTGAGCAAAATGTGCAAAAATGGCATGAAAAGTAGTAAAAAGAGGTTAATAGAGGCAATAATGGGCAGAGAGTGGCAAGAATTTGTCTAGGAGTGGCAAAAGCAGGCAGAAAAAACTTGGTGGAAAGGGTTTAAAATTGATAAAAAAGAAATGGGTTTTAAGTTGTAAAAATTGCTAAATTGGTTGGAAAAAGTGATGCAATTGGTTAAAATTCGGCAAAATTGGTGTAAAGTTCAAATTTGTGATTTAAAAAATATTCTTAGTTTTTTCAAAGCATCTGGTGACCCCCCTCTCAGTCTTGCGACCCCCAGTGGGGTCCTGACCCCAACGTTGAGAACCACTGCTGATTAGAAGCATTAACTCCACTCTCCATATTTGCAGTGAGCATGACGATCGATCGCCAGTAACTCAGGCATCTCTAGTCTGCAGTTCAGATGTCACACACACTTAGGAGTAAAAACACAATAATAATTTCTTTAAAACTAGATCCTTGTTCTTTCAGGCAGACTGCTGTTTGAATTCTGACCTCCCAATCATCTCACCTGTCTGACCTCTTCACTGTTCCCTAATCCTCTTCACAGGCTCTTAGGATTTAGGACAACACTCCTGCAGACGGCATCTGCTGGTGGACTAAAAGAGGAGAGGGGGGGTCTGTTTGACTCTGGACATGGTGGCCCCCAGACTCAGAGCTGAGAGGACTCTTGGCTTTATATTCAGAGCAGATAATTGTTCGAATGTTGCACATCGCCCTGCATACTTACACAGGATTAAAGATATTTTTATGCAGCTTTTGTTCTCAGACATCTTTAACTGAAGAGCTCTGAAAGCCAACAACCTGCAGACACCTGCTCCTCCTGAAGGACTGAACAATAAAGCTAGATCTGAGGAGCAGGCACGGGTCAGTCTAAAGAGGGAGACTGGTGAGTCTCTCATCGTGTCTTCGGTGTTCGTGACGGTGCCAATGTTTGTCAGAGGGCTTGGTTTCCCTCCTCGGCCAAAAACATCCCAGCATCACTAAAAACACAAGCTTGTTTGGAGCTAAAAGGTCATGACATGCCTTGCTTATCTCTGCTTCCAGTGTCACGATACGGGTGTGTCACTGCACATGAATCCGGTGTGTGTGTGTTTGTGCCTAAAGTACATCTGAGAGCACTTAGCCCCATGGCAGGGAGAGTCGCTGGTGCCACGTCTCCACGGTTACCTGAGTCTGACAGGAAG
The DNA here is from genome assembly GCF_018320785.1 of Cheilinus undulatus. Classification (NCBI taxonomy): domain Eukaryota; kingdom Metazoa; phylum Chordata; class Actinopteri; order Labriformes; family Labridae; genus Cheilinus; species Cheilinus undulatus. Next base: position 46,505,601 of record NC_054877.1, read on the forward strand.
TGTTTGGTTGTGACAGGTACAACTTCAAGATGGTGGTCCTTTCACTCAGAGGAGGAACTCCACACCTGGTTACAGTTAGAGAGCTCAGTGTCTGAGTTTGTGTGCTTATACATGCTGGTTAGTGCCAACATTATTCTAATACTTTTATGGACAAACAGAAAATCAGCTGGTCGTAAACACCGAATAGAAAAGATCCAAACACAAACATACCACTTTATACAAATATACAAATATTTTAGTTTCAGGCACAGTTTTGTCCTTTTCTCCTGCCATAGTTCAGTCTAGATGCCAAACCTGGCCCATCAGAGGGCTCATCAGGCCTGTCTGGAAAATATTGATTTACAATATTTACTAATGTCTTACGTATAATGAAGCCACTTTTTGTCTTTTTTTACCCTTTTCACCCATTTTAGTCACTTTTTTAACCATTTTTTGCTTAGATTTGCAATTTTATTGCCCATTTATGCCATTTATGCCCATTGAATTTTTGATGGCACTTTTTTTTTTTTTACTTTTTTGCAACTTTTCCCATTTTGAGTCTTTTTCATCAATTTCTGTCCCTTTTTTAGAACCACTTTTCTCCATTTCATTGACATATTTTGCAAATGTGTGCCTGCTTCAGCCTTATTTTGCGCATTTATGCCAATTTTTTCTACTTATTTAAAACCGTAAAAACTTAAAAAGCCACTGTCATTCCATTTTTGCCCATTTTCACCCACTTCTGTCACTTTTTTAACCACTTTTACTAATTTCTGCAACATCTTTTGCAAAATTTGCCTGCATTAGCTGTTGTTTTTTTCTTTCATTTTTGTCAGTATTTGTTGCATTTAACCCTTTTTGTGGCTTTTCTTTGTTATTTTTGCCCATTTCCTGCCTCTTTTTGACAAATTCAGGACCTTTTAGCCCATTTAAGACATTTTTTAAACCTGCCACTATTTGCACGATTTTTTTGCTTTTTTTTTTTACATTTTTTGGCACTTCTCACAATATCTTTATAAACTTTTTGCCTAGGTTAGCTGCCTTTTTCCCTATTTTTTACCATTTTTAATTGATTTCTGCCCCTTTTCACCTATTTGAACTGCATTTTTAACCTCTTTTTGCCAAGATCTGCAATTTTGCCACTTTTTGACCATCTCTGCAACAAATTTGTGCAACTTTTGACCTTAGCAGCCTTTTGCACTTCTATGTCCATTTTTGCTTTTCATTGATTTTTTTGTCCACTTTTTTTTTTTAACTTTTTGCCACTTTTCCCATTTTTACCCATTTTCATCAATTTCTGTCACTTTTTTAAACCACTTTTGCCCATTTCAGTGACATATTCTGCAACTCTGTGCCTGCTTTAACCTTATTTTGCCCGTTTATGCCAATTTTTTCCACTTGTTCAAAACTTTTGCCACTGTTATCCCATTTTCACCCATTTTTGTCACTTTTTTTAACCACTTTTTGCCAATATCTGCAACTCCTGTTGCATTTTTCTTGCCTACATCTGCTGCTTTTTGGAATGTTTTTACCTTTTTTGTCAGTTTTTGTTGCATTTAACCTTCTTTATTGCAGCTTTTTGCCCATTTTTGCCCCTTTCCTGCCCCTTTTTGACAATTTCTGCAACTTTTGGCCCATTTTAGCCATTTTTTTTAAACCTCCTGCCCATATTTGCACATTTTTCTGCTTTTTAAAAACATTTTCTTGGCACTTTTAGTACATCTTTATATAACTTTTTGCCCATGTTAGCTGCCTTTGGCCATTTTGTCACATTTTGCCATTTTTCTGCCCATTGCATTTAATTATTTCACTGTTATTACATTATATCATCATTTCATTGAAATATTATTTTTGATTATATTTTGTATTGTGCTGCACGGTGGCGCAGGGGTTAGCGCTGTTGTCTCACATCAAGCAGGTCCCTGGTTCGCCCCCCGGTCAGGGTCTTTCTGTGCAGAGTTTGCATGTTCTCCCTGTGCATGCGGGGGTTCTCTACGGGTGCTCTGGCTCCCTCCCCCATTTCAAAGACATGCTCGTTAGGTTAATTGATCACTCTAAATTGGCCGTGTGAGTGTGAGCATGCCTGGTTGTCTGTCTCTTTATGTCAGCCCTGTGATTGACTGGCAACCAGTCAGAAATAGTTCATTACATTAAAAGTCAGAGTAAAAGAAGGAAAATGTTCCATTTGTCTGTCAGCTCTCATTCACATGCACAAATGTTACAATGAGATCCCACTGTAGTTGTGAGGGTTCGTCACCCTCCATTTCCTCTGGATTCTTTCACACTGCTGGAACAATCCCACATTATTTATAATCATCAGAAATGTATGCAACCTTGTGAAAATGAATTGAGATTACTCAGCTTGCAGGCCAAGCAACATTCAGGATATTTTAAAAATACTAAAGAAAAAAATGAATGAAATAAAAATAATAAACTACCAGAAATGACAGCTTCATCCATTATTCATGATGTTTGAGCTCCTATACCTCAGACTGAGACCTCCTCCTACAGTCAGACTGACCACAGCCATCTCAGGAGAGACCCAGCATGCTAACTTACCTCTGAGGGAGAAAACTCTGTTTCCTTTGGAGCAGAGATGCAGGTTTAGATATTCACAGGCTGACATAAAGATCCAGTTAGATTTGACTACAGATGACGGCTGAGGAAAACATAACAGAGCGTGATGATATCTCAGCTAAGAGTGGATTTTCATGAGTGGGAGACGACAGACGTGTAGTTACAGCAGAGCGTTCCTCTCTTTGACTTTTTCATGTTGAATTTAATTTTCTTTCAGCCTCTTTACATGAAGTCAAACAACTGGATGTCTACGATTGTTGCAAAACTATTGCAAATGCGTACACAGATCCACAGATGTAAATAGAACACAGTGAAAGTTAAATGTAGATAAAAATAAAGAATCATTTACTTTGAAACCAATTTAAATTAAAGGTGACATATTTTACCCTTTTAAGACAGGTTTGTATTTGTGTTAGAGGTCCCTGAAACATGCCTGGGAAGTCTGCTGCTGAAAAACAAACACTCCAGTATTGGATCTTTGTATGTCTAAAAACCCTTATGTTTCAGCCCTGCTCAGAACCAGCTGATTCTGTGTCTGTGGCTTTAAATGTTTGTGAGATGTCTGACTCCGCCCCTCTCAGGGGCTTAAGGATGTGGCTCTTCTGAACTGGCAGCTGAGAGGAGGATCAGGAGAGGAGAGCGGAACTTTCTTCCAAGCAGGGAGGGCCAACCAAACCTGGGGGCGGAGCTAGCTCCCCACACGACATCATGAGGGGAAAATCTGAGAACGGCTTGTTTCAGCACACATTTTCTGACAGGTGTATGTGTGTGTGTGTGTGGGGGTGTCTTTGATTCTTGGGGGGATCGTGGACAGGCCAGGGGCACATATTTTTGTTAGAAAAGCCTGAAAAAGTGGATTTTGCATAATATGTGACCTTTAATGTATGCCTTTAATTGTTCTCATTTTCCCATAAAACTTTTTATTTCAGTAGTGACAGATTTTGAGGACAAAAATATTAGAAAACTGAAAATACAAAGCAAGATTCAAGGGAAAAAATGTGGAAATGTGTCAAATTTAGGATATGAATCATGTTTTTCCATCAGCTCATTTCCAGCTCCCTTTGTGTTACACAATGGTGTCTTCACTGTAAAACAGACCCACTGTCCTCGTAGGAGGACATCTATTTTTTTTAAACGACTTGTTGTTGACATACAATGTTGAGTTAATATATTTATCTGGGCCTACTTATCCTATATAATGGGAGATACAATAAATGCATACCAAATAAAAGCTGTGGTCTCAGGAGGTCACACAGTGACGGTCTAGAGCCGCTATCTGACCTCAGGAGAGAGCCCAAGCATGCACAGATAGAACATACAAACTGCACACAGAAAGGCCCTGTCCCATTTATTATGATATTGTGATCAGTTATAATCAACACTGCCCAGTGCACATGTGGTTTGTTTACATGCAGGCTGTGATGTAGTGATGGGAGGACTGCCTGACATTGGTCTGTGCTTCAGCTCGCTTTACAATGCTGCAGGGATTAATGCTCAACGCCTCAGTTCTGTCATTTCATTTGGAAGAAAGGAAACAAAAACCACTCTAAGATTACTCTCTAAGCCCCTAGTTCTTATATATTTCCTTAAAACATAATGAAATGTTAATTATTCTGCACATTCAGTGTTAACTAAACTGGACCTTCTGTTTCAGAATCCAGAAGCAAATATCTCGTGTTTCTGAGCCACCCAGTCTGCTGTTTTTGCCTCAGTCCATCCAGGTCCTGTAAAGGTTCAATAAGAGCCCAGGAAACATCAGTTTCCCTCCATGATGTCATTTCCCTCTCTGTCCAAATAGACCGCCATACGGCCTAACACTGCGTCACTTTGCAGAGTACGAGTCATCTGTCTTTGGCTCCTGATGCTAATCAGGCCCAGATGCTGCAGTCCTATGCTCTCATCCAGCAGTGCCCCTTTATCTGTAGTCCCTGTAGTACATTACCCAGAATCCCACTGTTTATTTTGGTTGTCCTGGTGATGGGCTGCAGTAGCTGAGGTGAAAGGTCAGCTGAAGCTTACTGGGACAACTGGGAGGAAGAAACAGCCTCATTGGTTGGTAGGCTCCAGTAGCATCCCATCCATGGCTGTCTGTGTTTGCTGCATGATTCATTGATTCATTGTAAAGTGAATTCTACATACAGCTCATTCAGAAAGTATTCAGACCCCTTCACTCTTGTCAGTTTTTAAGTCTCCTTTAATTAGGCTCACCTCACTAATGATCACAGGTGTCTGAGATTGATTTCAGTGATCCAAAGAGCCCTGAGACACAAAACCATCCATGCATTTAACTGAAAAACAAAAATATGAATGTTTATGACACTAAAATCCAATTTGCATAATAATTTGGAACACAGTCTTAAGTATGAAGGCATTTTTATTTCAACATGTCATCACAGAAAAATCCTTTCTTTGGTCTGGACAAAAACCGTCAAGCAGCAGACAGAATCTCGTTTTGTTCTCCTATAATTCCTGAGTCCTTGCTGAGTGCTGAGGCTGCAGCTTCAAAGCTCTGTCCGTCACTTTATCAAGTAAAACAACTGAACACCAGACGTTAACCTCAGTAAAAGCCTGTTGATGGTGCTGACAGGCCACTTTCATCTTATTCCTGTATCCCTCTGCTGGCACACTCAGAGACGTTCCAATAAATCTGAGAGCTGTTAAAATTCCCCTAAATGTCTGTGAGTGTTGGGCCGTGTGTTTGATACCCATTATGATACTTCCTGCATCTCTCAGTCTGCTGGAACACACAGAGAAACTTCTAACAAACTTCAAACATCATTTATGGTTTCTCAGTTTGTAGAGATGTACATGAATCTTCAGGAAATCTTTACAACTCACATATTCATGCTTTTAAAGGTCTATTAAACACTTCTTAATTTTTTACACCAAGAAATAGTTTCAAACTATCACTTCTTTTTTTTTTGAAAAAGGCAAAATTATGATAATGAACTTATTTTACTGGTGTCTAAATATTTGTCTGAATTCTGCGTCATTAAGGTTTAGTTGCTCTGATCAGAGATTTTTACTCAGCAACAGTAGGATCTAACTCTAACCATGCAAAGCAGACGGATTTGCCAGACTCCATCTCTGTCATCAGGCAAATCCAAAAAACTCCAGTCAGCAAGTCTGTGCAGAACCGAACACTGTTTGGACCAGTCAGCATCATTCGAGGAGAACGAGGTGGTTGCTATGGGCGGGGCTTAGATTAGATTAGCCACTAGCTCCTAATGCCGCTGTCTTGCCGGTGCTGTGCCATCTTGCACATATAAATCTCACACGCTGAGTCCAAAAGCCAACTATGCTCGTCCCTCAGCTGCCAGCGTCCTTTTGTTGCCCCATGTTACGGGTGCGATATTATGACGTAGGCACGTTACGCCAAAGTCATCTGGCGTTCACCCAGGTGTGACGTTCCCACTGGAGCCGATCGGAGGCCAGCCGATAAAAACCTGTGTCCATTGCAGGGTCAGTCGATGTGGGTCTAAATGCCGATTAGAGCCTTTCCCACTGCCAACAGGAGCAGATTGTTAGCGTGTTTAAACGGGTTTTTTGGCCAGTGGGAAAGGAGTATTAGGTTCTTGAATCTGCTCTGGGGGCCAATCCTCTGAAGGCTGAGCCTCTGAGAAAGCCTGTCCTGTCAGCGGTGACCTTCTGTGGCTTCCCCTCCTTGTGGAGGATGTCAGTGATTGTCTTCAGGACATTTGTCAGGTCAGCTGTCCTCCTCATGATCGTGGTTGTGTGAACTGACCCAGAGTGAGAGAATGAAGGCTCAGGAAACTTTTGCAGAATCAACTTTTCCACAATATTCTCACATTTTGAGACAGCGAACGTCCAGATTCAAACTAAAAACATCTAGCTCTTCTTCTTCTCTGCACATGTAACCGCCAGGCTTGTCTTCTAGTTGATCATTGTAAATATCAGCTGGTTGGAACATTTGTTGTGTATTTATATCTTACAGCTGTTATTCCTTTAATACTAAAGTGTGGATAATAGGCTTTAGTTTGACCACAGGTCCTGACGCTGTGAGTGAGGCCTGCAGATCAAAGCTGTGTCTGTCAGTCTGCTGAGTCGTGCCGTTAAAAAACACAAAGCTTTGACTCACTTCTGTTGTTAGAAACTTTCATCACTTCATCCGTTAGGGCGCTCGGAGCGAGCTGCCGCTTTAGTGTATCATATCCCAACCACAACAAACCCCATTGGAGCTAAAAGCAGACTTAGACCTTTAAGGGAGGATGTTTTATGTCTGTTTCTTTATTGCTGTACTTCCTCTCTCTATAGTCTTACTTTTCCTCGTCTCTTATGCTCTTTTATCTCTATCTCTCCCTTCATTTCACTCGTTTTTCTCCCATTTACTTGTTTCACCCCCGTTCTCTGCTTCTATCTATCCCTCCATCTCTCCCTTTTACATGTCTCTGTGTTTCCTGTCCTTTGTGAAACCCTCCTCTCTGTCACATCTTGTTTTCCTCGTTCTATCCTGTTTTAATTCAGTTCCCGCCTCCTTGTACCGCAGAGTCACGCTATTGGAGGAAATGGGTGAATAGTGGCTGCTGAGTGACAGGTTATTCTGGGCAAAGTGTGGAGGTAAACAAAGCGAGGTAATGGAGGTAAACGTCCGCTCACTGGGCTGGGTGGTTCACAAACAAAAGACCAGGCAGGGACTCAGTCTGGGCTCTGTTGGATCAGAGTTATCAGGTTATTTAGGGTGTTTTTATAATAAATATATACATATCTGTGCAGATCACTCACTGTGTATTTACACCCTTATAAACTCAGCCGATGATTTGTCTGAGTCTACATTATCCTACATGTAAAAGTGATGTTTGCTGCAGCCTGATAGCTGATAGCTTTTGGAGCATTATGTCCTCTTTTAGTGTCCAACTTTGTTCATCTAATCCAGCGTTTCCCAACCGTTTTTCCTCGGAGCCCTCCTGACACATATCTAGGAAAAGTGGTACCCCACCCAAGACCCAAGAGAGACAAAAAAGTGACACCCAGCCTCCAAAAATCAACATAGATTTTAATTTTTTCAAAGATACGACCCTAAAAAAGGCCTATGCATGCTTTTCTTATCAAAAGACCTTGTATAAACCAGGGGTTCTCAACATTTTCACCCCAAAATAAAGGTGACAGAGACCGGGGACCCCTGCTGTACCTGAAGGTGGTTGAACAGCCATGGACATTCATGAATAGTCATGTGGAGACAAGGCTGTCCATAAGAAATGACCTGAACAATAATTTGTTAAAATGGGTTAAAAATGGCTAAAATTGGTTAATAATGGCAAAAAATGGTGGAAAAGTGGTGTAATTGGATTTTTAAAGAACATCAATGGGTCAAAAGTTGCAAAATTTACATAAAAGTGGCAAAAAATAACCAAAAATGGATTAAAGTGGCAAAAACAGGCACAAAAAGTGGTAAAAGGGGAATATAAAGGGGATGGAATGGTTTTAATGTGCAAAGAATTGGTGGAAATTTGGTAGAAATGGATGAAAAATTGATATAAACTGGCAAAAATGGGTTAACTGTGGTTAAAATGGGCAAAAAGGAGTGTAAAAAGTGGTTGATAGAGGTGATAATGGGTCAACAGAGGCAACAACAGGCAAAAAAAATTACAGAAAGGCTTAAAATGGACAAAAATGGCTTTAAAGTGGCAAAATAAGCTAAAATGTGTGTTAAAAAGTGATGAAAAAGGGTTAACATGTGGTTAAAATGTTGTAAAGTGGCAACAGTTTAATTTAAAAAATATTCCTAGGTTTTTTAAGGCATCTGGTGACCCCCCTCTCAGTGTCTCGTGACCCCCAAAAGGGTCCCGACTCCAAGGTTGAGACCCACTGGTATAACCTACTTAGTAACTGCTTTATCGTGGTTTATTCAGTATTTGCAAATACAGTTTTAGCAGCCTCAGAGCAGACAAAGCCTAAGATCTATGGCGCCCCAGGTTGGGAACCAATGATTTAATCAATCAGAGAACCACTTTTCTTCACAACAGTGAGAACAAAAAATTGTTTTAATTCTGCCAAATCTGAGGGTTTTCAGCATGAGCAGCCTGTTTAAGGTCATGCCACAGCATCTCAATCAGATTTAAGTCCAGACTTTGACTAGACCGCTCCAAAACCTTCTTCTTGTTTTTAGTCCAGTCAGAGGTGGACTCACTGGTGTGTTTGGGATCGTTGTCCTGCTCCATAACCCAAATGTGCTTGAGCTTGAGGTCATGAACTGATGACCAGACATTATCCTTTTAGGATTTTCTGGTAGAGAGCAGAGTGAACCACATTGAGAGCCATTATCCACAAATGGAGAAAACTTAGAACAGTGTTGATCCTTCCCAGGAGGGGCCGGTCAACAAAAATGACTCCAAAAGCGCATCAAAGACTCATCCAGGAGGTCCCAAAGGAACCCAGAAGAACATCTAAAGACCTGCAGGCCTCACTGACTCAGTTCAGGTCAGAGTTCAGGACTCAACCATAAGAAGTGCTGACCTAAAAGAGCACAAAGGCTCGTATCACATTTGCCTAAAAACATCCTGATGATCCCCAAGACTTTTGGGACAATATTCTGTGGACTGACGAGAAAAAGTTGAACTTTTTGGGAGGTAATTGTCCCGTTCCATCTGGAGTAAAACTAGCACAGCGATTCATCACAATAACATCATGCCAACAGTCAAACATGGGGGTGTCAGTGTGATGGTCTGGGGCAGCTTTGCTGCTTCAGGACCTGGACCACTTGCTGTGATTGATGGAACCTTGAATTCTGATGTCTACTAGAAAATCCTGACTGGGATGCTGTGGCATGGCCCTAAACAGGACATTCATGCTGGAAAACCCTCCAGTGTGGCTGAATGAAAACTATTCTGCAAATACGAGTGGGCCAAAATTCCTCCACAGAGATGTTAAAGACTCATATCAATAGTTATCACAAACACTTGCATGCAGTTGTTGCAGCCGTGGGTGGAAAAACCAGGTCTTAGGTTTAGGGAGTAATGACTTTTCACATAAGGCCAGGCAGGTCTGAATGGTTTTGTTTTTTAAACTTTAGTTGATATTCATGTTATTTTAAATGTTCTCATATTGTCAGTGACAGACAAAACAATACTTTACAGATCTCTACCTGTACTTCTACTCCCTTTAAATTTAAACTGGTGTTAATATTTGGTCTGTGTGGAGGTGTGAGGCCATGTGGGACAGTCCTGCACGAACGGAGAGGAAAAGGAGGAAGTGTGAGACGCTCTCTTCTCCTTACAGAGTGGAAGTCGATTCTGCTGGAGGGATGGAACCTCTCGATTACGTGGTCACATCCTGGGCCAACATAAACCAACTGCTGTCAGATTCAGGGAGCAGATCTGTGAGGTCTCTGTTTTTATTACGACATTCAGACCGTGAGGCCGTTAGCCTACAAACAGACTCACTGCTGAAACAGAAGGACATGAATGCACGCAAACTCTGAGTGAAGAAAGATGATTGCTGCTGCAGGCAGAACTGTTTTTCTCTCTCACTGATGTAACAGTCGTATGGAAGCTGCAAACTGAATTGTGTTCTTGTAACCCAGGGGTTCTCAATGTTGGGGGTCGTAAGACACTGAGAGGGGGTCTCCAGATGCCTTAAAAAAGCTAAGAACATGTTTGAATTACACTGTAGCAATTTTACACCAATTTTGCCAAATTTTAACCCATTATTATTACTTTTTCCCACCAGTTTTCTTTGCAAACTATGTTTATTCAATATATCCTTTGATAAATACATAATTGCAGAACAAGTAGGGTCTTTTTTACAAATCCAGTGACAATAATAACAAAAAATAAGTAAAAAAAAACAAACAGAAAAATAATAGGCTAGTAATAAAATAAAATTTCCCACCAATTTGACCAATTTTAACACATTTTTGCAACTTAAAACCCATTTTTTTGTCAATTTTAAACCCTTTCCACCACTTTTTTTTCTGCCTGTTTTTGCCCCCTTTAAAAACCAAATCTTGCAACTCTCTGCCTATTGTTGGCTCTGTTGACACATTATTGCCACTATTAACCCCTTTTACCACTTTTTAAGTCACATTTGATGATTTGATAAACCCATTTCAGTTTCCTAATTTTCTGTCTCAGCTAACCCCTTTTTGTCAGTTTATATCAGTTTTTATCCCATTTCACCAAATTTCCACCCATTTTTGCCACTTTAACCCATTTTTGCATTTTTTTTTTTTTGTGGTTATTTTGCCTCTTTTATCTATTTTATTTGCACTTCTAACCCTTTCTGCTATTTTTAGAATCCAATTCTACCACCTTTCCCACCATTTCTTGCTATTATTAACCCATTTTAGCTCATTTTTACATATTTTAATTCTGTTTTTAACAAAAGGATTATCATTTTTAAGAGGGATACTTACTACAAAAATGAATTAAAGAATTTTTAAAATAAGAATGGTTATGATTTAGGTTAAATTTAAAATACCACAGCTTAACTTTAAAGTGGACCATGATTTTGCTGGGCTCCAGAAAGCTCTCCCATTTCCCCCCCTGGCCTTGTCTCCACATGATTGTTCTTGTATGTGCATGACTGTGTTCAACCACCTTCAGGTCCAGTGGGGTCCCCGGTCTCTGACATCTTTATTTTGGGGGTCGTGGGCTGAAGAGGTTGAGAACCACTGCTGTAACCAGCAGAGGGAAGTGTTTAGACAGACAGGAGTTTAACAGTAAAGAACTTTTGTTTCATGGTGGGAGAACCAAACATCAGACTTGAAGCAAACTTCAGATACAATCCCCCCTGTGCTAAATTAAACTGACTGGACATGATCTGGAAAGGCTCACTCCTCTCTTTAGAAGGCCTCAGATGACAATCAGAGCAAAAACCAAGCCATGAATAGGGATGGGCCATACCAAATCTTTTGAATTCTCCATCCCGTACATTACCGATACATTACAGTGCTCTCTACCACTGTTCTTGAGCTAATCTGAAGCCCACATGAAGTTTGGAGGTCTGTAGCGATTGACTCTGCAGAAAGTTGGCCACCTCTGCCCACTATTCAGAGCTCTGTTCAGTGAATCAGAGCTCTAAGAAAGAGTCCAGACATAACGGCAGTGGTGAGCACTGCGGTCAGCGTGAACCGAGCCCACGTCTCCAGGGTTCAGAGGGGGGACTGAATGAAGGAGAAAGGGATACAGGGGACAGGAAGTGAGGAGAGACCTCTGGGCCCTCTCTGAGTGTTTGTATAGTGATGCTGGGATATCCTGCTACACCATGAAATCATTACAGACGTACGGTCTGCTTGAATGTGTGCTGACTGAGGGATCAGACCCAGGGTCGGAGGACTCTACTGCAGTCTGTGCCAATTAAACACAACAGGTTTATCCTAATCTTTCTTCATCTGCACATATATGAATTCTGGTATATTTATTTGTTTTCTTTCTTGCTATAATTGTTGTTTTTAAATGAAGACTTCTCCATAAATGACCACATGCCAAGTTTACTTCATGAGCCGTAAAGACGAGCCTTAGCATTTTAGTCCTTAGTAAACATTTAAGTTCTCCACTGTCAGACAATCTAGAGCAGTGATACTCAACGTGTGATGATTTGTGGCTCTTTTATGTCTTAATTTTAAATATTCCTCCAGAAAACCTTAAAAAGGAAAATCTGACCGCAGAGATTATCCATGGCAGGTCACATCAATGAGTTTATTTCTCACACTTACACAGCAGGCTTTCATTGTCAAACTTAACTGTCAACCTTTATTTTTTTGCCATTATTTGCTTTTTTTGCTACTTTTATTTCGTTTGTATTGCTTTTAGCCCATTTTTGACACTTTTATCCTGCTTTTGCAATTATTTTGCCCCCTCTTTTGCATTTGCCACTTCTCATCCATTTAAGCAGCCTTTTGCAATTAAATGCCACTAATTTCAAATTTTGCTACTCTTTGATTCTTTTTGCCCTTTTTTCTCACCTTTTTTCTGATTTTTGCCCATTTTAATCACTTTTCACTCTTTTTTTTGCCAGGTTTTTGCTACTTTTAGACCATTTTTGCCACCTGTAGCTAATTTTTTTCTACTTTCTGCCCTTTTTGTCACTTTTCTTCCAATGTTTGCTGCATATAGCCCATTTTTACAACTTCTTTTTGTCAGCCTTCACCATTTATTGACACCTTTATCCTGCTTTTTGCATTTTTTTCCACCTTTTTTGCCCCTTCTCACCCATTTTGCCCCTTTTTTTCCCCATTTTTAGCACTTCTCGCCAATTTAAGCTGCCTTTTGCAATTTTAATGCCACTTATTGCCACAATTGGACCAATTTTTGCAACTTTCTGCCCTTTTCATGCAGTTTTTCTCCTCTCCATTTTGCCACTATTCTCCCAGTGTTTGCTGCTGTTAGCCCATTTTTGCCACCTGTGACTAACTTTTCTTGCCAATTTTGGACCATTTTTGCCACATTCTGCCCTTTTTGCTACCTTCTCTCCCCATTTTAGATACCTCTCTCCCAGTGTTTGCTGCTTTTAGGCTATTTGGGCCATTTTCTTTCTGTCACTTTTCACCCATTCTTGACACTTTTATCCTGCTTTTTGCATTTCTTTGCATGTTTTTGCCACTCATCAACCATTTAGGCTGCTTTTTGTAAGCAAATGCCAACTTTTTGCCCCCTTTCCCTACCTTTTTTCTGATTTTTCCACGTTAGTCACTCTTCACTCATTTTTTGCCACATTTTTACCGCTTTAGGACCATTTTTGCCACCTGTAACTAATTTTTTTTGACAGTTTCTGCCCTTTATTGTCACTATTCTCCCAGTGTTTGCTGCTTTTAGCCCTTTTTTGCCACTTCTTCTTGTCAGCCTTCACCATTGTTGACACTTTTATCCGACTTTTTGCATTTTTTTCTCCACTTTTTGCACCTTTTCACCCATTTTGCCCTTCTCTCCCTATTTTATAGCACTTCTCGCCCATTTAAGCTGCCTTTTGCAATTTTAATGCCACTTATTTCCCATTTATTGCCACATCTAGACCATTTTTTGCCACTTTCTGCCCTTTCCTTGCCACTTTTTCCTCTCCATTTTGCCACTTCTTTCCTAGTGTTTGCTGCCTTTAGGCTATTCGAACCACTTCTTTCTGTCATGTTTAACCCATTTTTGATACTTTCATCCTGCTTTTTGCACATTTTTTTTACCACTCCTCTACAGTTCCACTGATGGATGAAGGATGTTTGCACGTCTTCAGCTGAAATGAGCTTCTGGAAAATGTCCAGAAATGTCCTGACAGGTTCTTTTAATCTTCACTGAGCTGTTTCTATTGTAATAAATAAATAGAGTCAGGAAAGAGCAGAAGTTCCTGTGGCTGCTCCAAAGTAATAGATCCTGCAGATGTAACACAGACCCTAAAGGGATCCAGCTCAGATCCTTTCAGCAGGGCTGCCTCCAAGTGAGCAAGACTGCTTCCTTTACATGCGTGTCTGAGAGCATGCATGTGCCCATTAACCAGGAACACATTAACACCAGTGACATTAGTACCATTACCGTTAGTGATGACTGGTGAAAGCAACAACATTTGGTTCAGGATATTTAATGCCTTTGTTAGTGAAAGACTGTCTCTATCATCGGCTAAATCTTTCAAACACCTCTGAAGTTTTACTCGTGCAGTTTTGATGACATTATGACATTTTCTTGTTTTGCAGTAGTGATGGAGCTTTCACATCATGATTCATGCTGAAAATGTTTTTCTACTGTAGCATCAGGCTGAAACATAACAACAAAGGACAAAATAAAGGGGTCTGAATCCTGTCAGAATGACCTGTATCTCATCATATTGTATCCTATCATACCGTACCACATGGTGTTTTATTGTATGGTCTGTAAAATTGTGCTTTAATGCGTTTTTATTATTACAGCAGAGAAAATGAGGATGAATAAATGAATAAAGCTGATTTCCTGATTCTCCACATGATGGCGCTGTTGTATCACCAGCAAAACAACACATACCAGCATCACCATGATGCTCATCATGATGACAAATAGCAGCATCATCAGGGGATCTCTGCAGTTCTCCAAACCGACCACAAGGTGGAGCTCTTTCTCTTTCAACTTAAAAGTCTGCTCCAGCAGCACACTGAGGTGCTCCCTCTAAAACACTGCTTTAAAATACAAACAACAGCCAATAGGAAGAGCTGGATTTGATCATGTGACACTGAGCCAACAGCAGAAAGACAGACAACTAAATCTATGATATATAGTTTAGTTTTTGCAGCACTTTTATTTCTGGTGAGACAAAACAAAGGGACAAATGTCCATGAGAGAGAAACAGTCCTTAACATCGGACACTTATTCTATTACTGCCTTTAGAACTCACTGATGAACACTTACAACATTTTCTTCACTACAATCATCCTGAGATTTTACATCAAACTGGATTTCCTACTCTAACCAGATTTCTGATTGTATTTTATTTGAAAATCCAGGTGTCAGGATTTTATGCAATGCAATAAATGTGATCTACTCAGGTTACTTTAGAACACCTGGGTCCTGGAGGTTAAAGGTCATCTACTTTCAGATGTTTTTTCTTCTGTGTAATAAGATCTGGCCTGCTGTCACACCGCAGCCTTATCTCTCCGCCGCAAGGGCTGATGGGAGATCTGAGGCCGTGTCAGAATCAGGTGTTCCTCGTCTGATGTCTCAGCTCGTCCTGGTTTGCCCTCAGCAGCGTCAGAGCGTCACTTCTCCTCAGGTTCTCCAGAGGATACACCACGGCACAGAATGCTTCTCCTCCCAGCTGCTGCCCTGTGCTGTCTGTGTTCAGGTGAGAGTTTCCAGTCAATCAGGAGCCAGAAAACTCCACCTTTACCAAACACTGTCACACTCACCTTCACCTGTGTGTGTCTTTGTCTGCAGCGCTGGTTTCCATGGCGACAAAGCTGATTCAGGATGATTTAACACTGACCAGGAGAGTCAGTGAAAAAGTTTCATTCAGATGTGGACGAACTGACCGGTGTTATAATTACTATGTATACTGGTACCAGAAGAAAGAGTCAGATACATTCAGAAGGATTCTTGGTATTGACAGGCATTCTGGAGCTTTACGTAAACGCTACAATCATTCTCAGGAAGATGATTTCTCAGCTGTGAATAAAGGGAATGACTGTGAGTTGCAGATCCAGAGAGTTAAACTCTCTCATTCAGCCTCATATTTCTGCTCCTGTGAGGATTCTGGTCTCCACAGTGAGAAATGAAGCGAGGAGCCTGAACAAAAACCCTCAGATGAACAGATGTCAGTCAGAGTTTGTAACATGAAGAGAGCAGTAAACCACATCCAGGTTCACATGTTTCACCTCCATCTCAGCCAGAGTCACAGACACTGAGGGATTTATTTCATCACTGCTGACAGGACCACTGGAAAGTCAAATCAGAGATCAGACTTTATTGATGACAGCAGCTTTATTGTTGCTCCACATAGTCAGAAACAAGGGAAAGATACAGACACAGAGGAATGGAGATAAAGAGAAACCAATAAAAAATCCTCTTGAAATAATCCAGCGAAATGTCCCTTTAAATGAGATATTCACTTCTTTATCATTGAAGCTGTTTGATCAGATATTTAGTGAGGACAAAATCCTTGAATGTTTGTTGAGCTGAGCCCACAAGCTGAGTTTTTAGAGCTCTACTAACTGCTGATTACTGTTGTTAGCTGATGAACTTTGTCATTGAGTTCCACTTTCCTCAGTCTGTTAAAGTGGTTTCACATTAAAGACTCAGGACCAGATCTGAGGACAACGAACCTCAAAGTACAGACTGGACTCAGGGACCATGTCTGAGTCCACTGGACCAGGTGGTCCTCGTGGACAAAAGGCTGGATTAACCATTAGGGCATCTCGGCAATTGCCCAGGGGTCCGAGACCCACAGGGGGCCCACGGCAGGAGCTACATAACCATACTGCAAACTTCCAACTGCATAAATATGATTACTCAGCGCTTTACATAATCCTGTCTACTAGTATTGCTGTAGTTTTCACACAGTGGCACTAGTGGCACTGTGAGCTGACATACCCCTCCTCATTGGCCAGGAGGCATGAGGCAGGTCAAAGGTGACAGAGGAAAAACCAATCAACTTGGTGTAGGTCAGCGAACTACATCAGTTATACTATGCAGTGAAAGAATGCCAACATGGATAAATCGGGGAGACAGCTAAGTGGGATCGCCAGACAGAAAATTTAAAAAGACAGGGGCATCAGGCATACCGACAACTTACGGAATACACCAGAAATAGGGAGATCCTTCTAGTTGCCTGGCTCAGGGCGGAGATGACGCAGAGGATGGCTCAGTTAGCGAGAGAGCCTCTTCAGCCATCAGTGAGACTGCTAATGTTAGCTGCTGCTAACATTATAAGCAACTTTTTCACAGGGAATTCCCAAGCAGAATGCAACAGACTGGCACAGCGCCTGAGCCTGGTGAGGTTAGCGATAGGCCGTCCGACACTACGATCAGCCCCCGTGCCCGCACCTTACTGCTAACATTGAGATACGTTAGCATTCATTCTCATTCCAGAGCATGCAGACACATAAAATAAGCAGAACTGCACTTGAGAAACATGGACATTTACAAATGTTTATGTTGCACCTAGAATTTCAGTTTTTGTCTGTGAACACCCATGCTCTGTCATTTTTTTTAAGTGAAAAGTTTTGAGCGGTTTTCCTATCATTAAGCTTCCTTGACAAGTTGTGCTGAATTCAAGATGTATATATTTGAATAAGTATTTGAAGCATTCAGATTAGTTGGGGGGGCTTGAAAGACCTTACTCAGGGGCACTCTGATGTCTTATGCCCCGTTTACATGACAATGTTTTTGAGTGAAAATGCAAAAGTTTTGTAGCGTTTTGGCTTTCCATTTTCACGCCGTTGTAATGTAAATGGAACTTTTCAAAAACGGGCTCCAGAGTGGAAGTTTTTCAAAACGCCCTCCCGTCTCTGTCTCCATGTAAACAGGGAAACCGGCACTTTCTGAAAACGGACATGTGCACTGCTGCTGCAGTAAATATCCATGAGTAGGCTTATAATGCATGCGCGGATGGAAAGCTCAAACCAAAGATGGCCGACACCAGCGTACTGTTTGTGCTCCTCACTCTTTTGAATTTAACTGTACTTCTTCAAACAAGTGTTGATTTATTTCACCATCACTTGGATCAGCAGAGATGTATTGCAGGCACGAAAATCACACCCCCATCTTCTGGCCTGGCATGTGTACTACATCGTTTTTGTTTTTTTCCAGCAGTCTTGTGTGAACGGTGATTGTTTTGAAAACGTTGCCGTCTGAACGTGGAACATTTTGGAAATGATAAAGGAAATAAAAGCAAAACATTGTCGTGTAAACGAGGCCTTAATCTGGCCCTGCCTGGGCATGATGGATCTGGACTTGGAGACAGTATGTTGGTGATGTGGTAGGGTACTTGTCAGCCAGTAGAAGTGTAAAGGCACTTCTTAACGTCCTGTCTTTTCAAAATGTGTGTTTGAGTGCAGCCTGGGCCATGACATCCTCTGAGCTTCAAGGTAGAAGTGGAAATAGAAAGACAAATGTGTGCTGATGAGACAGACCATGGAAAGAAAAGGATTGGGGGATTGATTGTTTGATTCTACAGCATAGAGGTGAAAAAAAGCAGAAGTTTGCTGCTCCCTCCGCCTGGAATGAGCTGCAGAAAGTCTTGAAGCTTCATGATCTGCTCTCATTGAAGAGAAAGCTCAATGACCTGGAGGCAGACACATCTGGCTGCAGATATTTGGATGAACTTCTATATGTGGTAGATTCTGGTCAATATTAGCCGCTGAAATCTTTTCTCTTGTGTCTTTAAATGCATGTTGTCTATGTCTCCTGGACTATGTCTGCTGTGTAGTACTACTCCTCCCTGTAACTGTGGTAGATGTGCTACTGTCTGTCTGCCAGGACACTCTTGAGGAAGACATTTGAATCTCCATTGAATCTGTGTCTGAATGGGGGAAGTTGTAGAGAAGTTCACCTACCTTGGCAGCTTAATCCATCGATCCTCTGACCGCAGGGCTGAGCTCAACCGCAGACTTGGTCCAGGGGCTATGGGTTCGCTGAGCAAGACAGTGTGGTGTTCCCTGTATCTAAACATGCGGATGAAGGTCAGAGTCTTTTGGTCCTTGGTCCTTCCAGTCGTCCCATACTCTTGTGAGGCGTGGATGTTGACGCCAAAAAGACAACTTTGTGACAACTTCTCCTTACCACATCTTTGGGTGTCGTTGTTAGACCGTGTGTCTAAAGCTGATGTAGAGAGCGTGCATGGGAAGTGTAAGCTGCCTGTTACAGGAACAACAGCTGTGCTTTACGGGCACCTGGTAGGCTTGATCCAACAACCAGCATACTGAGTGCCCAGGATCTAGTGGGCTGGCCAAGATGGCAGGGCGACCACATGCATCATGGAGGTGTCAGCTGAGAGGATACCTGGAGGGGGCATGGGCCTGGTGCAGGCCCAAGGCAGGACAGGACTAAGGTTGACGCGGTGAAGTCCCGAACCAGCATATGCTCCCATAACTTACTTTACTGTCAGGATCGGGGCCATCAGGCGCTTTTACTGCAGAGAAATGCTGAGAGGATACAGCTGCCTTAAGGCTCTGTATGGTGCTGTTAGCTGGGCGGGCATTACCTGTCCCCAGGTGGCCCTCTACAGTCTCCACAAACTCTGGTTTACACATCTCTCCACATCGCCCTTACAGCCTCGTGCCCAGTTTGGTTTAACTGTTAAGTCTTGCCATGCAGCTTACCTCAAACACATCAAGGGTGTCATCAGAGGAGTACGACCCCCCCTCGTAAATTTTGGATACATTCTATGGTAGTGGCCAGGGTACCGGACCTGAAGACACAGGATCTCTGGAGGCATCTGGTGTTCCAAGAGAGGCCACAAGCCCAGCCGCAACCACCTGTGCAACATCTGGCAACTGGCATCCAATCTGATTTGATCACCATTCCTGAGGAAACTCAGCTGCAGTTTCAGGGTTGTGACCATGAGCTGATGGGCAAAACAGATGAAATCTCAAGCAGAAGTCTTGCTCAAAAATCAACTCAAAAAAACAACAAAAATCAGGAAAGATTATTACGAAAATTAGATTGTAATGGCAACGGTATTTGGTGTTTCTCTCTCCTGACATGTAAATTCTGGTGAGTTTCGGTATGTCTACATTTAGGCCGGGCCACACACTACAGGATTTTAAGCCCAATTTGGTGCAAGATTTGCCTCCCCCAACCATCGTGGGGGCGTATACCGACTGGAGCCTCATCACAAACGATTATTTATCTGAGACGTCTGCATTTGTGTGGTGTCAACACGATTAATTTACTGCTTCAAATCGCATCGTAGCCTCCCAAACCCGGAATTGTAAATATCAAACATGTTTGATATTTATGATTCTAGGTCGTAGTGCCGCTGACGGAGTACCCAAAACAACCAATGAGAGCGAGCAGACCGGGTAGCGTCACCAGACGAATCATACGCACTTTCACTGTTCACAGCCATAAACACAATGGTACCTTAATTCCAGCCAGGATTTCATCCTGAGTATTTCCCTTGTTTTATGATTGTTGCTGCACCTGTAACTCACACCAGGACAGCCTGATGTGGAGAGACAGCAAGACGGTATCGACAGATATCCATGTTTTTTTTTCTGAAGTGACGTGATCACGCTAAGTTGTAGGCAGGTCGGCAGGTGTGTGGTCTCCAGTGATCTGACAATCTGGATTTGTCATCTAGTGCAGTGCTTCTCAACCTTTTCAGCCTGCAACCCCCAAAATAAAGGTGCCAGAGACCGGGGACCCCACTGGACCTGGAGGTGGTTGAACACGGCCATGCACCTTTTAGAATAGTGCAGACAAGGCCGTCCATAAGGAGGGATAAAGAGGGAGGTTTCTGGGACCCAGCCAAACTGGGGGCCCACGGAGGTCAGCAAAACCATGATCCATTGGGAAGGTAAGCTGTGAAAACCATATTTTATATTTGACCTGAATAATAACCACTCTGATCATAGAAACAAATATCCTTATTTACTCATTTGTGTAGTAAATAGCCTTCTTTCAATGAAAATAACTTTTGTTAAAAACAGCATTACTAAAATTGCTTTATAATGGCAAAAAATTTTGGAAAAGGTGGGGAAGTAAGATTTTCAAAGAATATATTTAAGTTAAAAGTGGCAAAAAATAACTAAAAATGGGTTAAAGTGGCAAAAGCGGGCACAAAAAGTGGTAAAAGGGGATTAAAAAGTATCTGAAATGGCTTTTAAGTGCAAAAACTGGTGGAAATTAAGTTGGATTAGATGCAAACCTGATAAAAACTGGCAAAAATGAGTTAACTGTGGTTAAAATGGGCTAAAAGGGTTGTAAAAAGTGATTGTTAGAGGCAATAAAGGGTTAACAGAGGCAAAAAGTTGCAAAAATTGGTTTAAAAGGAGCAAAAACAGGAAGAAAAATGAGGTGGAAAGGATTTAAAATGGACAGAAGTGGGTTTTAAGTGGCAAACATGTTCTAAAATTGGCAAAATTGGTGTTAAAAAGTGATGAAAAAGGGTTAGCATTTGGTAAAATTGGTGTAAAGTGGCAATGGTGTAATTTGAAAAATATTGCTAGTTTTTTTGAGGCATGTGGTGACCCCCTCGTGACCCCCAGTGGGGTCCTGACTCCAAGGTTGAGAACCACTGGTCTAGTGTGTGCGTTCAGAGGATTAAAAAGGAAAATCTTTGGAAATTGTCCTGAAGTCTGTGGTCTCTCATGGTTTTAAAATCGTTTCAGATTAAAAAATCGTCTAGTGTGTGGCCGACCTTAAGCTACAAAACTTGCAGTTAATTTAAACAGAGAATAAAAAGTCCTTTGCACTCCAAAATATATTTCTTCTCCTGAAGCCCAGGCTCTGAATGTTAGACTCATTTAAAAAGCTGAGTCCTTGAATAACAAGGGCAATCAGGAATCCCCAACAACACTGGAGAGTAAAAACTAAACTCTCCATTTTTCACTGCCAACATTCAAATGAAAGCTAAAGATGTTTTTAATCCTCACCTTTTCTGTCTTCTTTACTGTCATTTACAGTCGAGCCCTGTTGTAGTATTCTGAATGAATGAGGTCAATCCTCTGGAGACCAAGAATGTTGGTCAAACATTCAGATCCATGTGGACTCAATGATTGGACTGAGCAACATTCTGGTCCTCAGAGGAAGTCTACTAGTGTCAGTAATATCAGAGACAGTCATGTTGAAGTCAACTTTAGAAAAACACATCCCAGAGCTGAAATTTGATCCTGCTTCATGATCTGGATAGATTCAGCTGTGCAGAGGTTTTTGTACCAGTCTGGATCACTGTGGGAGGATGGTATGACTATTACATGTTTGGCTCTGGGACTAAACTGATTGTAACAGGTAAGAATAAACTGTTTCTTCAGATTTGATCATGATTTCTGCTTTTTCAGCCTTTCTATTTTCTCTTGTCATCATCAGTAAACATGTGTTGTTGCCATGAAGCTGTTGTTAGTTTAAAAATCTTCATCATTCCTCAGAGAGAAAAATCAAACTAAAACATCCTTGGCTACTTTCAATATAATTTAGTTTATATACTTTTAGAACTTTTATTTTATTTTATAGTATTATTACTCATAAAAAGATGCTAAAGAAATGATTCCAAAACACATTTAATAATGCATGTCACTGTTTTTGATATTCACTTAAATGACTTGGAATGGCTGATCATACGTGTAACAGCATCTTGTATTTTGTCATCCCCCTACTTTACTGACAAAAGAAAACTTTTTACTCCACATTATCTATTTATGTCTCAACAAAAGCTGTTTCTACTTTGTTAACTAATTAATTCATTTGTTCATTAATATTTTTTATGTTTTGTTTTCTAGGTTTATGTTCTCAGACAGATAGAAAATAAATAACAGAACTGAGAGTTTGTAAAAAAAACTCTCAGTTTGTATAAAAATGTCAATAGTGAACTATTACTGATTAACATCATCAAACAGAGGTGAAGAGCAACCCTAATCCATTCATAATTCAATGAAATCTATAAAGGTTCTCTAATTTAATATACACTATATTGCCAAAAGTATTCACTCACCCATCCAAACAACTGAAATCAGGTGTTCCAGTCACTTCCATGTCCACAGGTGTATAAAATCATCACCTAGGCATGCAGACTGTTTCTACAAACATGTGTGAAAGAATGGCTCGCTCTCAGGAGCTCAGTGAATTCCAGCGTGGTACTGTGATAGGATGCCACCTGTGCAACAAGTCCAGTGGTGAAATTTCCTGGCTCCTAATTATTCCACAGTCAACTGTCAGTGGTATTATAACAAAGTGGAAGCCACTGGGAACGACAGCAACTCAGCCACCAAGTGGTAGGCCATGTAAAACGACAGTGGGGTCAGAGGATGCTGAGGCACATTGTGCGCAGAGGTCGCCAACTTTCCGCAGAGTCAATCTCTATCAGTGTTGGGTAGCGTTACTTTTGAAACTAACTTGTTAGATTACTGCGTTACATACTGAGAAAAGTAATTCATTACGTTACTGCGTTACCTGCTTCTAAAACTAACACGTTAGAGTACTTTTGTGTTACTAAATATTAATAACCTTTAGCCACTCGTTCCACTCAGCGGTTGTAAAAATGACAGATAACAACTGCACTTCTGCATTTGAATGTGCAGACTCTACTGGCGATGTACAGCTTAATTTACAGCCCATAATCTGTATAAGTGCAGCCTGAAAACACCACCTACAGACAGGAAAACATTTACAGCTCTTTAACAAGTTCACAATCTGACAACAAGCTGAGCAGAGGCAGACAGAATCACTCAAACGCTGTGCGTAACAACAGCGCGTAACTGGAACGGCTGCACAGCTGATTCAATGAAAGCAAACAGAGCTTTTAAACTTACGTTTCACCAGGATGCTGTTCTTGTCCCTTTTATCCAAAAATCCATCATAATGGGGATAATTCCACAGTGGCCTGCTGTCCTTTCCGTCATCTTGCTGGTTCAACAAGTTAACAATGTGCATGTACTGGCACAGAATGTTTACCTTCTGCTGGCACGTGCCAATGTGACTACAGGAAGAGAGAAGGACAAACAGAGCAGATGCTTCAAGGAGCTTCCTTTTTTCTTTCTCTCTTTTTGAAGCCAAGGAAGAGAGAGGAAATTTGGGGTTTTTTTTCAGTATGAATTACTTTAATGAAAATGTAACTAATAATGGGATTACTTGAATTGTAGAACTAACGCGTTGCGTTACTCGTTACTCGTTACTCCAAAACAGTAATCCGAGTACTCTAATGGATTACTTTGTAACGCGTTACCCCCAACACTGATCTCTACAGACCTCCAAACTTCATGTGGCCTTCAGATTAGCTCAAAAACAGTGTGTAGAGAGCTTCATGGAATGGGTTTCCATGGCCGAGCAGCTGCATCCAAGCCATACATCACCAAGTGCAATGCAAAGCATGGGATGCAGTGGGGTAAAGCACGCCGCCACTGGACTCTAGAGCAGTGGAGACGCCTTCTCTGGAGTGACGAATTACTCTTCTTCAACTGGCAATCTGATGGAGCAGTCTGGGTTTGGTGGTTGCCAGGAGAACGGTACTTGTCTGACTGCATTGTGCCAAGTGTAAAGTTTGGTGGAGGGGGATTATGGTGTGGGCTTGTTTTTCAGGAGCTGGGCTTGGCCCCTTAGTTCCAGTGAAAGGAACTCTGAATGCTTCAGCATACCAAGAGATTTTGGACAATTCCATGCTCCCAACTTTGTGGGAACAGTTTCGGGATGGCCCCTTCCTGTTCCAACATGACTGTGCACCAGTGCACAAAGCAAGGTCCATACAGACATGGATGAGAGAGTTTGATGTGGATGAACTTGACTGGCCTGCACAGAGTCCTGACCTCAACCCCATAGAACACCTTTGGGATGAATTAGAGCGGAGACTGAGAGCCAGGGCTTCCGACATCAGTGTGTGACCTCACAAATGCGCTTCTGGAAGAATGGTCAAAAATTCCCATAAACACACTCCTAAACCTTGTGAAAAGCCTTCTCAGAAGAGTTGTAGCTGTTATAGCTGCAAAGGGTGGACCGATGTCATATTAAACCCTATGGATTAAAAATGGGATGTCACTTAAGTTCATATGTGAGTCAAGGCAGGTGAGTGAATACTTTTGGCAATATAGTGTATGTGTGTTTCTATCTGATCCTCAGATGATGAGGTGGTGAAGCCCGTGGTGAGTGTGTACTCAGCAACCTCCAGAGTCCAGCAGCAGGAGGAGGACTCTCTCCTGTGTGTGGCCTCAGCCATGTCTCCTCCTCTGGTCCAGATCTCCTGGAGAAGACGAAGAAAGAACGGTGATCTGGAGGAGCTGCCCTCTGCTGAGGGAAAACTATTGAAACTGAAGGTGTCTGGATGTACAGCCTCCACCCTGAAGATCCCTCAGAGAGAGAGTGGCACGTATGAATACATCTGCTCTGTGAAGCACGAGGGGGGGACGGTCCAGGACCGCAAAGAAATAGGTAAAGAAGTCTTGATTTCTGTGTTCAGAAGTGATTCAGCTTCACATGAAGACGATGGAGCAGAGCACTCACTTTTCTATTTTACTTTGTGTTAACAGAAGTTCCAGCTCCAACAGAAGCTCCAGTTCCTTCAACCTCTGGTCCTCCAGAGAGAGAGCCAAGACATCTGCCAGCTCTGCAGCTGACTGACTGTAAGATCAACATCCAGTTATTCTAACCTTTAAGAATATATAAATTCAACATCAAACAAACACTGAGATCTAAACAAGATATTAAAAACCTGCAGGATTAGAGAATCAAAACAAGTTTAACTCCAAGATGATAAAATGTAAACGTCTAAAATGACCGTAGCTGCATGAAGTTAAGAATAACTGTTTATCTGTGTCTGTTTCAGATGATCCTTTCCAGTCTGAGTGCAGGGTGAGACTGCTGACTCTGCTGTACTCTGTGCTGATAGTGAAGAGTCTGGTGTACTGTTGTGGACTCTGTCTGCTGAGGATCCTCACCAACAACACACCGTGCATCCACTGCACAACAGCTGACTGACTGTCTTCAAATCAGATTCTCTCTCACTGAAATCTCAGCAATTTAAAGCTTTTCCAAAAAATGCATTTAAAATGTGTTCATGTATCCTGCACATTTAGATATCAAATAAAAGCAGATATACTCAGAGTGGACATTATTCCTTCTAATGGAGTTTTTCCACTCGAGATTGTAAATGATGTCATGTGGAAGTTAGTAGCTGTGTGATAGAAATAATATCAGAATTGCATTTGTTATTCCTGTGCTTTTTCTAATTTTCATGGAGCTTTTTCAATAAACTGAGAAATGTTTAGTGTCTGTGTTTGAATATTTGACCTCAGTGCAGAAAAAATGCTGTTACATGCACTTGCATCAAAAGCCCATGGTTGTAACTGTGCTGGTGTTGTTAAAGTGAAAACCCTCAGCTAACGGTGAAGAGGCTGCAGAGCAGAAACCCACACAGCAGGAGAGGAAGTGCTGCTCTGCTCTCAACTGTTTTTACCAACCCTAATAACCACAGAGAATAGATTTAGATCTGCTGCTGCTCTCACTCAGGAACTCTTCTCACATTTTAAATGGGACTGTCTGTTGTTACCAAAAAGATTTTTTGTTGGTTAAAACTACCAGGCAGTGTCTTCAGTCACATGCTTTCAAAATGTAGACCCAAATAAAAAAGCAAACTAGTTTGTTTTAATATAAACCATTTTCACTAAATAAAAGATGCACAAGACACACAAGCCAAGATGGCAGCGCACATTAGTGCAGCGGCTCTTTGCTCCTCAGTATGGTGTTTTTTCGTGTTTGTTGGTTTTATTGCTGGGAGGGTCATGTTCATTTTCGTTGTACTTATGCAATGACAATAAAGGTTTCTCTCTATCTATCTAGATGCTGCTGATATTAAGTGAATTAGAGTTTATTTGCAATACTGTGAATATCAGACCTTCTCTTTGAAACTGATGAGAAAAAAGCAGAATTTCATCTTCATGTGTTTTTAGGGCCTATAGAAGTTTCTATTGAGGGAATGTAAATATATTTATGAAGCTGTTGCCCTCTGGTGGCTGCAGAAACTCACTGCATCCCTACTGTTTGTTACTAAATGGAACCCAGTGGTTCTCAGATGGTGTGGCAGGGCACACTAGTGTGGCTTAAGGCAAGTCTAGGTGTGCCGTGGGAATTTGTACAGTTCGTTATTTCTACAACTTTATGGCAAGTACTGTAACCAGGCCTGCCCACAGATCTGGACCCCTGAAAAACCCCAGCAAATGGACCTCCCCAGTTATGATTTATTGATGATATCAGTGATGCTAGCATCCTGGCTAACATTTACCTCACTAAAAGCTAAAAAGCATGGCAAGCTATTATTGGGTTGAAACTAGTGTAGAGATTATTAATTCTTGCTATTTTTATCCAAGTTACCCAATTTTTCTACTCATGTTTGCCACTTCTTTTGACAACCTAAACCATTTTGCTGCCTCTTTAAGTGTTTTTTCCACCTCTTATTACTATTTTTGATCCATTTTTGCTACCTTTTTCTATTGTTTGGCCATTTTTCCCCATCACCTTTAACCCCTTTTTACCACCTTTTTACAACATTTAACCCTTTTTTGCCACTTGTGATCTATTTTGCCACCTTTTTGCACATTCATCCCATCTATGACCCCTTTTTGCCCAATTTTGCCTTTTTTTGGATCACTGTTTTGCCCAAGTTTGCCCTTTTTTTTCCACTTTTAACCCATTGTTGCCCCCCTTTTTTTATGTCCATGATCCTCCAGTTGGCTAGGCCCCAGAAAGCTCTCCCCTTTATCCCCCTTATGGACCACCTTGACTGTAACATTATTCAAAAAGTCTGTTTTGTATCGATTTAAATATGGTGTGCCTTGAGATTTTGGCTTAACCTTAGGTGTGCCTTGGGCAAAAAAAGTTTGAAAACCACTGATGTAACCCACTCCTGGATAATGATACGTCACTCTAGGTCAGTGGTACTCTACCTTTTTCTACCCAAGAGCCACATTGTCTTAAAAATACTATTGCAAGAGCCACAATCCAAAACCAGGGATGTGATGATCAATCTATCCATAGTTGAAATGAAACAGTGAATTGGTGTATTGTTGCATTGTTAAATGGGATGAAATAGGCAATATAAAAATGTCTGTACAGTGTCAGAAGAAAGGATATTTCACCGATAAAAAGCACATTTTTATTTATGTAAGTTCCACCTGGACTAAAGTTTTTCTAAAATATCAGAATGTGCCGACTTGTACCTGGATCACAGTGCAGGTGTTCTGGCCTTTTACAGCATCTCTGGAACCCCGACTCTCCTCCACAGGATCCAGACCACGTTCACTCAGCCTCTCTATGCTGGACTTATGCTGCCAAAAGGCCTCTGTGGAACCACTGCTGAGTTCAGTAAGCTCAAACAGACAGAAGGCATTTGTGGGTCAAATTACAGGTTTCTATCTGAAATGAGAGAAGCTGTTTAGTGCTGTATCTCTCAGTGGAAACAAAATATAGCAATGTAGAGGTTTTTTCTACAATTTCCACAAGATGGCGATGTTGTATCGCCAGCAAAAAAAGAAAAAAAAAAACACATAACAGCATCACCATGATGCTCATCATGATGACAAATAGCAGCATCATCAGGGGATCTCTGCAGTTCTCCAAACCGACCACAAGGTGGAGCTCTTTCTCCTTCAACTTAAAAGTCTGCTCCAGCAGCACACTGAGGTGCTCCTTCTAAAACACTGCTTTAAAATACAAACAACAGCCAATAGGAAGAGCTGGATTTGATCATGTGACACTGAGCCATCAGCAGAAAGACAAATAAATCTGTGATATATAGTTTAGTTTTTGTAGCATTTTTATTTATGGTTAGACAAAACAAACGGACAAATGTCCATGAGAGAGAAACAGTCCTTAACATCAGACAGACTTATTCTATTACTGCCTTTAGAACTCACTGATGAACACTTACAACATTTTCTTCACTACAATCATCCTGATAGTTTACATCAAACTGGATTCACATTTATGCAATGCAGTAAATCTGTAAATCAGTAATCTGCTCAGGTTACTTTAGAACACCTGGGTCCTGGAGGTTAAAGGTCATCTATTTTCAGATGTTTTTTCTTCTGTGTAATAAGATCCGGCCTGCTGCCACACCGCAGCCTTATCTCTCCCCCGCAGGGGCTGATGGGAGATGTGAGGCCGTGTCAGAATCAGGTGTTTCTCCTCTGATGTCTCAGCTCATCCTGGTTCGCCCTCAGCAGCGTCAGAGCGTCACTTCTCCTCAGGTTCTCCAGAGGATACACCACGGCACAGAATGCTTCTCCTCCCAGCTGCTGCCCTGTGCTGTCTGTGTTCAGGTGAGAGTTTCCAGCCAATCAGGAGCCAGAAAACTCCACCTTTACCAAACACTGTCACACTCACCTTCACCTGTCTGTGTCTTTGTCTGCAGCGCTAGTTTCCACGGCGACAGAGCTGATTCAGGATGATTTAACACTGACCAGGAGAGTCGGTGAAAACGTTTCATTCGGCTGTGGAGGAACTGACCAGTGTAGTGGTAGCTATGTATACTGGTACCAGAAGAAAGAGTCAGATACATTCAGACTGATTCTTGATATTGACAGGAGTGATGGTGAAATAGATAAACGCTACAATCATCCTCAGGAAGATGATTTCTCAGCTGTGAATAAAGGGAACGGCTGGGAGTTGCAGATCCAGAGAGTTAATGTCTCTCATTCAGCCTCATATTTCTGCTCCTGTTGGTCTCCACAGTGAGAAATGAAGCGAGGAGCCTGAACAAAAACCCTCAGATGAACAGATGTCAGTCAGAGTTTGTAACATGAAGAGAGCAGTAAACCACATCCAGGTTCACATGTTTCACCTCCATCTCAGCCAGAGTCACAGACACTGAGGGATTTATTTCATCACTGCTGACAGGACCACTGGAAAGTCAAATCACAGATCAAACTTTATTGATGACAGCAGCTTTATTGTTGCTCCACACCTCTATATGTGCTGGATTCTGCTCAATATTAGCTGCTGAAATCTGTTCTCTTGTGTCTTTAAATGCATGTTGTCTATGTCTCCTGGACTATGTCTGCTGTGTAGTACTACTCCTCCCTGTAACTTTGGTAGATGTGCTACTGTCTGTCTGCCAGGACACTCTTGAAGAAGACATTTGAATCTCTTTAATCTCCTGCTTAAATAAAGGTTAAAGTACAAAAATAAATATTTCATTGACATGTCATGAACACAAAGAGTCTAACACTAATACAGCTGCAGAGGTTGAACAATTCTTTAAAGTCATTCATACAAAGGTGCATGCTTTTTCAAACATCTGTTCATTGATCAGGTGTTTGATTAAACTTGATAACAGAGTTCACTCCCTTTTTGGTTTTTATTGGTCAGTGGAGGAGAGATGACAGAGATGATCTTGGATATTTCATGTTTGATAACGATGATATTCAGTGAAATATTCTCAGGGTTTTTCCTGGCTCACATTGAGGCAGAGGTGGTACCAGTATGATCATGGACACTGTCACCTTTCTAGGGGGGTCTGGGGGCATGCTCCCCCGGGAGAAAACAAATGTTCATTTTAAAGTTATATACATCTAACTAGTGCACTTTAAGAGGCAAAATCTATAAAAATGTTTTTCTCTTTCAACAATGTTGTGCTCTTGGAGCTACTTAAACCAGAGACGCACCGATTCCAATCCATCCAACCATCTTCTCCCGATTATCCGAGATCGGGTCACAGGGGCAGCAGCCTAAGCAGGGAAGCCCAGACTTCCCTCTCTCTGGCCACTTCATCCAGCTCTTCCCAGGGGATCCCAGGAGGCATCTGGACTAGATGCCCAAGCCACCTCATCTGGCTCCTCTCAACACGGAGGAGCAGCGTCTCTACTCCGAGTCTCTCCTAGATGGCTGAGCTTCTCACCCAATCTCCAAGGCAGAGCCCAGACACCCTGCAGAGGAAACTCATTTCAGCCGCCTGTATCCATGATCTCATTCTTTAGGTCACTACCCACAGTTCATGACCATAGGTGAGGTAGGAACGTAGATTGACCGGTAAATCGAGAGTTTAGCCTTTGACTCAGCTCTTTCTTCACCACGACAGACTCATGCAGAGACCGCATCACTGACGCTGCACCGATCCACCTGTCAATCTCCCGCTCCATTCTTCCCTCAGTCGTGAACAAGACCCCAAGATACTTGAACTCCTCCACTTGGGGCAGGATCTCATTCCCAACCTGGAGAGGGAATTCCACCCTTTTCCGACTGAGGACCATGGCCCCAGATTTGGAGGTGCTGATTCTCACCCCAGACCTTCACACTCGGTTGCGAACCATTCCAGTGAGAGCTTAAGGTGATGAAGCCAACAGAACCACATCATCCACAAAAAGCAGAGACCCAATCCTGAGGCGATCAAACCGGACGCCTCAACTCACCTAGAAATTCTGACCATGAAATTTATGAACAGAACCAGTGATAAAGAGCGATTCCAATTTGATTGACCAGTTCTAATTTCTGCTGTTTCTTGGTCTGTTTTATTTGATAAAGGTTTTGGATGATTCCAGTTTTTGTCCTTAAAAACTTTTTTCAGAAAGCTTTTTTTACCCGTTATTTAATGATCCATAATAAACACTGACTGACTGATAATAAAACACTAACTGTTCTTAAACTTTAAAACGTGTCATGAAGGTCATGTGACTACATGATCATCTCTGAATTTTAACTGATACTAATTTCCACCAGAAAATTGTGTTACACCATTTTTTCCATTTTACCTTTATTCCCTAATTTATGCTGGAATTGTTTTTTTTTAAATCTTCTATTACTTTTCTATTGTTTTAATTTATCTATTTAAATAATGTGTGATTTAATTTCTGGATTAAGTTCTCATTCTACAAGGATTAACGCTCGGTTTATCCCTCTTTTTTAGATTCAACTCTGATGAATAAAATCAGTGATATTGAGAATTTTCCTGCAGCTGCAGGAAATGTAAAATATCCAACAAATACCTCCAATCACTGACTGTTTAGTTCAGCTGTTGCTTCTCATCGTCTACCCAACCTCCTCTCATTCTCTGCCTCATTAAACAGGGTTTTTAGGAGCAACAAGTTTATCAATATTGATCTGTATTTCCTTTAAAGTAATACGTCTGAGTGACACCAAGTCTCTGCCTACACCAGCGCAAACGGGCCTTCACGGACGGTGAAGGGCAATCATGGCGGGCCTCCTGGCAGCCCTATGAGACCAGAGATTGGCTGTGTGCAGTCTGTTCCAGATTGTCTGGGCAGGGAGCCGTCAGCCATTTCATCCTGCAAACCTTGACTGTAAATCTGTAGAAGACAGCCTGAGGTACCAAAGAGCTGACAGGGTGAGGCAACTGTCTTCTTGGTGTGTCTTCTTTTTGGGACGCCCACTTCACATCGTGTCTCTGACATCCCCCGTTATGAGGAACTTGGCCTTCAGTTTGGAGATGGTACTAGGACTCACTCCAAACAATGCTGCAACTTGGTTTTGAAGAACACCAGCTTGAAGTTGCCCTATCACACTGGCCCTATGGAGATCAGTCAAATGTGGCATTCAGATTTTTGGAGCAGACACCTACTGACCACTGCTTGTTAGACATCTAGGCGAGTAGCAGGACAAGACTTGATGGCAACTCCAACCTTGGCAGGAGACTGAGGCATGAGTAGAGGGTTAACAAATGTTAAACTGAAACTCACCTCAATGATATCAACGGTTTCCTCTGAGACGAGATCCCCCCTCCTCCTCTGTAACCTCAGGATGCATTCAATGGCAGCAGACAGGATACCAGACTTGAAGCTGCCCAGAGAGACTCAGGATCTCAAGACTCATCTGGTGTTCCCAAATTGGCCACGAGCCCAGCCACAAACGCCTGTGCAACATCTGACATCTAATCTGATTCAGCCAGAGTCAGCCTTCCTGGGACACCACGGCCACAATTTGAGACCAGGAGCTGATGGTCACTGCTAAAGAACTGGGCACTCCTGAAAATCCTGCAGTCCCTGAAGCAGCCTTTAGCATCCACCTAAGAGTACATGGTTAGTCTCCTTCTTTATGACGCCATCATTGGGATACCAAGTCCAGAGCTGAGCCTTGATGAGATTTCATCTTGATGTCCAGAGCCGTGTGGACCAACACATGCCTCATAGCCCTCCCTGTCAGTACCAGTGGTATGACTGTAGTCACCAACAACGACCAAGGCATCACTCGAGACCGAATCTACCACTTAGAAAATCAAGACTCAGGATCAACAGGAGAATCTGGTGTTCTAAGAGTGGCCATGAGCCTAGTTGCACATGCCTGTGCAACATCCGACATCCAAAGATGACCAACATCCAATCAGATAGGACTTCCCAGGGCACCTCAGCCACAATTTCAGGGTTGTGACTAGAAGCCGATGGTCAGATAAAATCCAAATCAGAAGTTTTTTCAAATATAGAACCTACAAATCACAAAAACTAGGAAAGATTATTAACAGTAAGATTAGAATGGCAGTGGTATTAGAATTTTTTCATGATTTCTGACACGTAAAAATTCTGGTGAGTTCCAGCATGTTTACATTTAAGTCACCAAACCTGAACTTTATTTAAACATAATCAGGAATCCCCAACAACACTGGAGAGGAAAAACTAAACACTCCATTTTCACTGCCAACATTCAAATGAAAGCTAAAGATGTTTTTAATCCTCACCTTTTCTGTCTTCTTTACTGTCATTTACAGTTGAGCCCTGTTGTAGGATTCTGAATGAATGAGGTCAATCCTCTGGAGACCAAGAATGTTGGTCAAACATTCAGATCCATGTGGACTCAATGATTGGACTGAGCAACATTCTGGTCCTCAGAGGACGTCTACTAGTGTCAATAATACCAGAGACAGTCATGTTGAAGTCAGCTTAATAAAAACTACTGATGCACAATTTTTTGAACTGATTCGTTAACTGATAATTTCCTTCTCCTGATGGCTGATAACTGATAAGAACCGATAATTTCTTTTCAATTGTTGATTTTAAGAAATAAGTTTATTCAATGTGTTGATGCACATCTGGAGGTAAGAAGGGGTCAATATGTAGCGAGCAAAGATATTTATAACTAATTCTAACTGACATCACTCCTGTTTACATCAAAAAACAAAGAACAATTCTAACTTTACATTATTTTATTTTTTTTATATTTCTGTACCAAACAAAGTACAACACACACAAACAACTAACAAACATTTTTCCTCTTTTCCCTGAAATTAATTTAATTATCTTGACAAGAGGTCAAATCTGACATTTCAATAAAAACTAAGCAAGAATTCAGCTGACTAATGTTGAATCAGACAAAGATAACAGGCTGTCATGATTAAGAAATCATCAAAACAAAGTTTGGAGTCTTGGATTTTTTTTTTTTTTTTTTTTTTGCCACTTAAATCAGATCAAATCAGCTTACATCAACCAGAGCAGGCAGGGATACGTCTATGAAAGCAGCGGTGGATCAGGAGACTGTCAGACTGATTCTGTCATTAGTAGCGTTACCTTTTGGCTCTGGCGAACTTCCTACAGTTTCCAATGTCTGCTGATCCAGCAGTCTCTGCTCTGTATTAGCCTTTGGTTCGGTCCTAACACTGCAGCTAACGCCAGCAGCTAATGCCAGCAGCTAACGCTAGCAGCTAACGCCACTCCGTTTTAACGTAGTTAGGATGAAGACTTTTAAGTGACTTATAAGATCCGTTGTGTTAAAACTCCAGGACTTTTTTCCACTCCAAATTAAACAAACACTGTCGTGTTATCCTCCCCGTAAATACTGAATAACTCCGCCAGTACCGCCGTGTTGTTAGCCTCTTAGCACTGAGGCTGCTTCCTTCTTCTTCTCTGGTGCTTATCAGTGGCTCTCGTACCACGGCGCCACCTGCTGTTTCAGAATGTGTAGTCTCGTGAGAAAAAAAACAACGCATTTGTTATCGGTGGATTTATCGGTTAATTTTTATTATCAGCATAATAGAAATATGTCAAATATATGCAATATCAGCCGATAATTTATCAGTACCAATAATTATCGTGCATCTCTAATAAAAACACATCCCAGAGCTGAAATTTGATCCTGCTTCATGATCTGGATAGATTCAGCTGTGCAGAGGTTTTTGTACCAGTCTGGATCACTGTGAGAGACTATCTCATCTTTGGCTCTGGGACTAAACTGATTGTAACAGGTAAGAATAAACTGTTTCTTCAGATTTGATCATGATTTCTGCTTTTTCAGCCTTTCTATTTTCTCTTGTCATCATCAGTAAACATTTGTTGTTGCCATGCAGCTGTTGTTAGTTTAAAAATCTTCATCATTCCTCAGAGAGCTTGAATCACACTGCACATCTCCATAGAATGATGCAGATTACAAATCTACAGTTATGGCAGACAATAAATAGTCATTTGATCCTGATCAATGATGAACTCTGATCATGAACATGTTCAAAGGTCTGAATGGATCCAAATAAATAAGAAAAGAGATTTGATGTCAAAGAGCAATCCTCCTCACTCAGCATGGAAACATTTGACTCTCACACCATTTGATGAGAAAACGCCACAAACAAAACATAAAAGCATAGATCTGACTAAATAAACTCTACATTCAACTGATTCAGTCATTTACATTCACTACACAGCATTTTATTTCACATTAGATTTTTGTTTGGATTCAATCATCTAGGAGAATGAAACTTTTTTATCTAAAGAAAACTTTAAAATATAAACCATAAATCTGACCTCATGTGAATCCATGTTTTCATGTCAGTTTTTGGGTTTTCTCCTGAAAAATTGAAATAAAAACAAGAAAAAGATGCAGAACAAATGATTCCAACATGTTGTTGTTTTTAATATTTAATATTATAAAGTAAATTAAAATGGCTGATCATCTGTGAAAATGTCTTTCTTTAAAAAATCACTGGGGAATCTGAAATTTGTTTTTAATATTCAAGTAAGTTAGAAATGGCTGATCGTCCGTGAAAATGTTTTTATTTTTAAAATTCACTGGAGAATCTGAAATTGCAAAATTCAGAGTCAAAATTGTATTTTGCCATTGCCTTACTTATCTGACCAATAAATAAATAAATAAAACTTTTGTCCCCAGACATGATCTATTCTATGCCCAGAACAAAGATCAACAAAACAAACAAAACCAAAAAAGCCGTGGCTGCTTTTAATTTATTTTTATTCATTGATTTTTTACATATTTTAATTTTTTTATTTAATTTATCATTATTTATGAAAAAAAAGATGTAGAATAAATAATTACAACATGTATGAAAAAATAAATGTATTTGTTTTTAATATTCAAGTAAATTTCTTGGAATGGCTGATCATCTGTGGAGATTTGTTCCTGTAAATAATCCCTTGAGAATCTGAAATTGCAAAATTCAAAATCAAATTTTTAATTTTTTTAATTTCTCTTCTTATCTGATCAAAAAAAAAAAAAAAAAAAAAAAAGGTTTTCACCCGACATTATCAATTCTATGCCCGAAAGAAAGGGCCACAAAACAAACAAGAAATTGAAAAAGCTGTCGCTTCTTTAAATTTCATTTAATTAATTTATTTTGTTTACTTTTTTTTTTTTTTGGTTAATTTTCATTTTATTTTATTTTATTTTCGAAAAAAAAAAGATACAGAATAAAGGATTTCAACATGTGTTAAAAAAATACATGTAATTGATTTTGATATTCAAGTACGTTATGAATGGCTGATCATCCGTAGAAATATCCGACTTAAATAATCACCAAGAATCTGAAATTGCAGATCTTTGGTCTTCATTCAGTTATTGGACAAAAAACAACTTTTTTTCTCCTATTGTTATCTATTCTACGCTATGAACAAAGGTCTAAAAACACAAACAGAAAACCCAAATAATTGAAAAAAGTGGCTAATTTTCATTTTATTCTTTGATACTAATGTAACATTTTTAATTTTTTTTTTGAGTTCATGTTCTCAGATAGATAAAAATAAAAAGAGTGAAAAAGTCATCATAAAAATGTCAATAGTGAGCTAATATTGATTAACATCATCAAACAGAGGTGAAGAGCAAAAACCAACCTGATCCATTTATAATAAAACTGAATCTGTAAAGATTCTCTAATTTTATATCAGCTAATAATTATAATAAGAGTGATTGCTGTTATTATTTTAATAATAATAATAAAAATATTATTATTATTTAATTATCTATATATTCTAAAATAAAATGTTTTTAAAAAATGGCTAAATTTACTTTTCATATTTTTGATTAGAATTTTTTTGGTCCAATGTTTTTAGAAAAAGACAAAAAGATCATGAGATCAGATCAAATTCAGTCATTTTTACCCACGCTGGAAAATGAACAACAGAAAAAATTCTGTCAACAGCAAGCTACATTTATGGTAATGTCTGAAACAGAGGGGTGAAAGGTCAAAGGTGTTAAAATCAACCCCCATCCATTCATAATGAAACTCTCTAACCTGAAACAGCCTAAAAACTAGAACTTGTAATTCCTGCTGATTTGATTCTTTCTACTTCTGTTCTCTGGAGTTTTTCTGGACCCATAGAGTCTGTCAGTAGATTTGAATTCCTCCACTTTGTTAAACCAAGTGTAGCTGTTGTGTAGAGAAAAGCATGCTGAGCTCCAAACAAATGTCAGATATCAGCTAGAAGATAGAGATGATGGTAGGCATCAAGGCTTCTGGACGCTTTAAGATCACTGCCTGTGTTTGGAGGAACTCCTCTTAGAGTCCAAAATTCCCTGCTTTCCGTGTTTGTGAGTGACCCTAAGGAGACTCAGCTCATTGGACAGAGTCACTGACATTTGTGTTTAAAGGCCTGACAATATTCTCTTCCTTCTTCTTCATTTCATGTCTCTCACATAGACCTCCTATGTAGTATTAGCTCAAATGCACAGTCTTCTCATGCCAACAGCACTACGTCCACACTTTTTTGCTAATGAGTAACAGCAGAGAGGACAGATGCAGTGTTGGCTTCATGTGTTTCTATGTGTTCTTCAGATCATGAGGTGCTGAAGCCCGTGGTGAGCCTGTACTCAGCAGCATCCAGAGACCAGCAGGAGGAGAAGAGTCCTCTGCTGTGTGTGGCCTCAGCCATGTTTCCTCCTCTGGTCCAGATCTCCTGGAAAAGACAGAAGGACAACGGTCCTCCGGAGGAAGTTCCCCCTGCTGAGGGAGAGCAGCTGGAGATCAGAGAGTCAGGACCAACCAGCTCCATCTTACTGATCAATCAGACCCTGATCAACCAGTATCAATACCTCTGCTCTGTGAAGCACGAGGGGAACTCCACCTCAGTCTCATTTGACAAAGACCAACAGATCAACCCGTATGAATACTTGTGCTCCGGCCGGCATGAGGGCGGCTCAGAGGAGGCAGCAACTGGACAAGGTAACGGCAGCTTGGTGTTTGTAGACACTGTCATAGAGAAGAGGGATCATGACATTTCTGTTGGACTTGTCTGTTTCAGATGATCCTTTCAGGTCTGAGTGCAGGGTGAGGCTGCTGACTCTGCTGTACTCTGTGCTGATAGTGAAGAGTCTGGTGTACTGCTGTGGACTCTGTCTGCTGACGCTGTCTGCTGAGGAACCCTAACCAACAACACACCGTCCATCCGCCGCACAACAGCTGACTGACTGTCTTCAAATCAGAGTCAAAGATATGCAGTAGTTAGCTAAAAACTCATTCAACATGTGTTCATGTATCCTGCACATTTAGATATCAAATAAAAGCAGATATACTCAGAGTGAACATTATTGCTTCTAATGCAGTTTTTCCACTCACTAGATTGTAAATGATGTCATGTGGAAATTAGTAGCTGTGTGATAGAAATAATATCAGAATTGCATTTGTTATTCCTGTGCTTGTTTTTCTTGCATCATGCAGAGTGTGGAACATTTTTCTCATTTTCATGGAGCTTTTTCAATAAACTGAGAAATGTTTAGTGTCTGTGTTTGAATATTTGACCTCAGTGCAGAAAAAATGCTGTTATATGCACTTGTATCAAAAGTGTGACAAGGATAAGAAAGCATGAAAATAAAGCTAAATATGTCACATGGTGTTGTCATGCAGTCAGGTTCAGTGCTGGAAACTTTAGAATAATGGTGTCAGTGTGAAAGTAAAGCTCTACGCTGATGATACTGTTGTTTATAGAGATGAACAAACAGCACAGCAGGATGCTTTTAAACTACACATTTGACTCCATTGTCCTGCAGTGACTTTATCAGTCAGACTGTTGGAAACATGCTGGCTGTGTTGACCTTTTCTACTCTGTCACACTTTTAATGATCAAGTGGATTCATGTGGAAAACAATCACACACAAACTACACACTACAACAATGACAATATAACCATGAGCAACAAACACAGTCAGAAACAGACAAAGCTGAGACGTGGATTTCTGAGCTCTGATATTAAAGTGAAGTTCCTGGAATGATGCTTTAACCAGAGCCCATGGTTGTAACTGTGCTGGTGTTGTTAAAGTGAAAACCCTCAGCTAACGGTGAAGAGGCTGCAGAGCAGAAACCCACACAGCAGGAGAGGAAGTGCTGCTCTGCTCTCAACTGTTTTTACCAACCCTAATAACCACAGAGAATAGATTTAGATCTGCTGCTGCTCTCACTCAGGAACTCTTCTCACACTCTGAGCCTGTTTGTCTTTTCTGTTGTTTCATATAAACTTTTTTTTTTTTTTCAGCATAAACAGCAACCATGGGAACCGTCTTGGAGGCATTGTTTCAGCACTGCATAATAACTAGTCAGAGTCCATCAATAATTAGTTTAGAAATAACACACAGAGACTCTGACAGACATCACAGTAACAAAGTCTATGTTAGCATATGGATGTTAATTATACAGATTTTCCTCTTTGATTTTGTCATTGGTCCAAAAAAGACCCATTTAATGGCAATCCTTTTAATCAGAATCACGTTTTATCATAAATTAAAAGTAACATTAACAGGGATTTCAATAAAAAAACTGTCTATTTCCACTCCAGAACAGTCACGTTATACTCACTGACTGCAACACCTTCCACATTTCTGCACAAACCAAACAGCTCATGTAACACAAAATACATATCCCATGTTTTATGTTTTTATTGTTTTTTTTTTTTCATTTTATTTGAGAATGTTTGAGTAATGTGACAATATAAATAGTGCCATTTAATTTGCTCTATTGTTTTATTTTTTAACTTGGCAATAAACCATATACTTTACGTCTGAAATATTGTGCTTTTTAGACATTTGGAATGGCTGATAAAAAGATATTGCTTCGCTGTAAACTACAGTATCATCGGCGTATCGCTCTAACTTTAATATAAAAGAACCAGCATTGAACCAGGTGGCACAAACCAACAGAGTGGCATATTTAGAGCATATATACATTTATGTTTATCTATTAATCTCTGACTTTGTTTTCCTTTTAGGCTTTATATTTATACATGCATGAATCTTTCCACATTAGTCAACAGTATTAAAATGTTTTTGACAATCATCAGACATTTACTGGTTATTTTCTGATGTTTTTAGTCATTATGATCTTTCATGTAACCAATGATGTGAATTTAAAGGTGTTGACAATTTTTAATGTGTGTAAATATATAAAGATTGTACAGTAATATGCATAATTACATGTTCTGGATTACACAGTTAACATTAACCCTCAGGCATCACTTTAATTTACTGCCCGTTAAAACCATTAAGGACAAAAATGTCCACTTCCAAAAAAAAAATGCTGTAAAAATTTAACAGTTTAATAATTTTTTTTCTGCTGAAATTTTTTTTTTTTATGTAAATTATTTTTATTGCCATTTTTGGAAGTGGACGTTTTTGTCCTTAATGGCTGGAAAGGGCAGTAAATTTTTAATTGGAAGCTACACAAAAACTAAAAATGTATCAAAGTCAGTATTTTGGCTAATCATCGACATATCCAAGCTGGATTTAGAAATAATGTCCTAGCCATCCAACATTTGGTTTAAGGAAGATACCACTTTTTTTTTTTCTTTTTTTTTTCATAAAAAAAACAACAACATTGACTTAAGTAATCAAACTGGCATTTAAAGGGTGAAAAATCCTCAAAATGATTGAATGTTTGGTAATTTTGAGCATAGCTGAGATTTATGCAAAAAAAAATTTTATAGCAGTTTTTTGGAAGTGGACGTTTTTGTCCTTAATGGCTTTAAATTTGTTTCAGTGTTCCTCTGACTATTTAGAGCAATTGAAATTTGAATTCCAAAATTTGCCTTGAAAGAAACTTTGTTACAAAAAATTAGACCATATGGACTAACACAGCAAAAGTGGTGAGCAGATAAGGAGGAAAAATTTGCCCAAATGGACAAAAATGTCCCTAGTGATGCCTGAGGCTTAAATGTGAACACCATTTTGATATATCACCTCATACTGGAGTAAAAATTAGACAATTTGAAATAAATATGATTTATCTGAACTCTTAGTCTTAGGAGACTTCTGAAGTCTTAGGTTGATAAAATTGTATGGATGCTACAAAGGTAGCTTTCATTTTTATTTTTATTCAGTTCTCCTTTAGTGGTGTGGATTCAATCATTTCTTATCTCCTTTTGCTCCCTTTTAAATAAACTGAAATATGAAATCCTATAGTTTGCTGTGTTTTGTTAACTTAAATCTTAAATCTATTTTAAAATCTATCATACAAGAAAATTATAAAGCCAAACAGGATCAACTGAA
Source organism: Cheilinus undulatus (assembly GCF_018320785.1). Lineage (NCBI taxonomy): Eukaryota > Metazoa > Chordata > Actinopteri > Labriformes > Labridae > Cheilinus > Cheilinus undulatus. Next base: position 46,546,898 of record NC_054877.1, read on the forward strand.
TTCATTCAACGTTTAATTTAAATCTATGAATCCAAAATCAAATCAAACTGCTTACATTAACTGTTAGTTAATGTAAACAACAGTGTCATCAGCGTAGAGCTTTACTTTCACACATGGGCAGTTATTTAACAAAGATCATCAGTTATTTAACAAAGATCATCAGTTATTTAACAAAGATCATCAGTTATTTAACAAAGATCATCAGTTATTTAACAAAGATCATTTAATCTAAGTCACATTTACTCAAAATTACAGCTTCATGTTCATGTTTACTCTCATGGTTGATTAAAAGAAATTTGTCTTTACAATGAGATTATTGACAAAAAAACTCTTTATTAAAAAAACTTCATAGAGTAAAATACATATGATGCAGTAAATTGTATGAAAAACAAATAAATAAAATTATAAGACATCAATAAGAACACTCACAATGACCATTTCTATAGAATTATAATATATTACATAGAGAAAAAATAGATTCATCATAATTTTGATCCAAATAATAATTGTCCTTGAATTAAAACTCTGGTTTTACAGTCCAAATTTTTGGATTTCTTATCTAGAACTGCAGTGTACATTTACACATTGTCACACATTTTGAAACATATTTATTAGATTTCTAGCATACTTTAAAAAGCTGAGAATGAATAGATTTTATTATGTGAAAACTTTGAGAGGACAGTCAGTCAGCTGTTGTGCGGAGGATGCACGGTGTGTTGTTGGTGAGGATCCTCAGCAGACAGAGTCCACAGCAGTACACCAGACTCTATCAGCACAGAGTACAGCAGAGTCAGCAGCCTCAGCCTGCACTCAGACTGGAAATACACTGAAACACACACACACACACACAATGTTTTCATCAGTTCAGACTATTTTGGCAACATATGGCAATGATATCATGACGTCTACATAGTCATGGGAGTTCATATGTCAGTTATGGGCACTATATCTTAACCCTGCTCCACCATACAGCTCTCCTGGATTTAGCACATAAATAGAAAATAAATGGGACCTTAAACCAAACTTTGTGCTACATCACAGTTACTGGTAGGAGTGCAGTCTAATTATTAATCCTGATTCAGATCATTATTATGAGTTAAAATGAGTAGACAGTGATCTTACACTCAGTCAGCTGCAGGTCTTTGGTCTTGTTCTCTGGCCGACTGTAGGTTGTTGTATCTGTTAAGTTAACATAAGAAGTCAAAAATAAACGGCAGTTCTCTGCTCCATCACCTCCATGTGAAGCTGAATCACTGCTGAACAAACACCAAGCCTAGTGATGCAGATAGATGAAGGAGATGAATTGTTAATGGGGGCTGGTGTCGTTGCAAAAGTTTAAAATAAGGAGACAATCTTACTCTCAGTCGTCTGCAGAGCTGGCAGGTCTGGTCCTGGGACAACTGAGGAACAAAGGAGTAAATAAATAACTTTAGTGTTCTGCTGTACTGCCTCAGCTCAAAGCTGAATCACTACTGAACACAGACACCACTACCTGGTCCTATCTGAGCCTCCACCGCCCCCCCCTCATGCTGCACTGAGCAGAAATATTCAGACGCGCACTCCTTTCTCTGAGGGATCCTCAGGGTGGAGGCTGTACATCCAGACTCCTTCAGGTTCAGTAGTTTTCCCTCAGCAGAGGGCAGCTCCTCCAGACCACCGTTCTTTCTTCGTCTTTTCCAGGAGATCTGGACCAGAGGACATGGCTGAGGCCACACACAGGAAAGAGTCCTCCTCCTCCTGCTGGACTCTGGAGGTTGCTGAGTACACTCTCACCACGGGCTTCACCACCTCATCATCTGAGGATCAGACAGAAACACACAATAGTCTCAGTTTGATCTCTGACTTTTTGTCACTGCAGCACAAATTCAACATACAATAATTTCCTTAAAAATAACATTATGCCATAAATATATACTCATTTAAAAAAAAAAAAAAAGAACCAATACTATCCCAAACTTTTCTGAGCTTGTCTTCAGTTGTGCATTGTGGCATTTTTTTTTTTTTCTGAGCATATTTTAAGGTTGGAAAAGTATATATTCAAACAACAGTTGGAACGTTATAGATTTTTTTTAAGTTAACAATCTTTGTAAAATATTAGCACACTGGAAGCATTATAAAAAATTTAAGCACATTTTTATCGATTTCTCTTATGTTTGGATTTTTGATAAGAGCAATTCAAAATGATTAAAAACAGTAAACAAGTGATTACAAGTGCAAACATATGAGACATATATTATTATTATTATTATTATTATTATTATTATTATTGTTATTATGAGAGTTCTGATTTACTTGCTGCCCTGTATGTTTGTAAAGTTGGTTTCTGTGACTGTATATAATGTTGTTGTTTTTTTTCTGTTATTCAGTCCCTGCTCAGCACATTGGTAAATGTTTGTTTTTCAAAATGAAAAACATATAGTAGATCTGATTTAACTGGATGGTGACTTTTTAAATTCATATTCATAACATGAATGAAAAAAAAGAACATAAACAAATAAAAACAGACAAGAATGACCATTATTTTTGTGTTCATACTTGTTTACTGTTCATGTTTGGTAATCATCTACGTTTCTATTCGTATTTACATTTGACTAATAACTGAAAAAAAATATTAATTATGAATAAAAAAAATTCTCATGTTATTTGACTTATACCTTTAATTTTAATTAATACTTTTATTATCATCTTCATATATTTTCAATCAACAAAAATGGAATAGTTTAAAATAAACAAAATCAATAAAATATGCAAATTTTATATAAATATATATAGATAAATCCTAAACTAATATCCCCTGCACACTGAATTTATTTATATATTTATTGTATGAAATTGATTGAAAAATGTAAAAACTTTGCTCATGATTGGTCATTAAAGAGACGATGGTGGGTCCAAAAGGTTAGACCACTTAGATACATTTTAATCTGACTGCATTTCTTTATTAAAAAAGAGCCACATAGAAAGCTTTTCTTGGCAGGGAAGACGTTTTTGCACGTCTCCCGACCAGCCTTGGCTTGAATTTTATTCACTGACTAGCTCTGCTATTCACAACTACGGTAGCCTGTGAGGCCAGGAGAAGGGCGTGCGTACGTCATTTTGTCTTTTCTCTCTGATTGGCCCGTCATGTATGTGACAGACAGAACCTTCCTCCAGTCACCTTCTGAGAATCTTTTGAAAAGTCCTGCCCTTCCCAATCACTTTCTATGGGAGCTTTGAATGTGAAATATATAATGGATCTATGAAACAACATCTGACATGTGGAGTTAAAAAAAAATATATATATATATTCTTGCATTGTTTTCCATCCTTATTGTCAGTTCTCCAGAGCTGATTGATGTACATGTTATAAGTGCATTTATAATAAGCTCAGCTAAAAGTTCATTTTTCCATAGAAAAGACAGATGTATCCATTTCATTGGTCTCTGAGAATCTCTGAAACCAATACCAAACATTTCTGTGTTGATATTAATTTTCTCTTGAGTAATTTAGGCTCACAGTGTAGTCATGCTTTGCTAGCTAAAACTTGTTTGTCTTACTGTGTTTAAGCATTAATACCATTAACAAAACCTGGATGTGGTTTACTGCTCTCTTCATGTTACAAACTCTGACTGACATCTGTTCATCTGAGGGTTTTTGTTCAGGCTCCTCGCTTCATTTCTCACTGTGGAGATCAGAATACCTACAGGAGCAGAAATATGAGGCTGAATGAGAGAGTTTAACTCTCTGGATCTGCAACTCACAGCCGTTCCCTTTGTTCACAGCTGAGAAATCATCTTTCTGAGGATGATTGTAGCCTTTATCTAAAGCTCCATCCCTTCTGTCAATATCAAGAATCAGTCTGAATGTTTCTGACTCTTTCTTCTGGTACCAGTATACCCAGCTACCACTACACTGGTCAGTCCCTCCACAGCTGAATGAAACTTTTTCACCGACTCTCCTGGTCAGTGTTAAATCATCCTGAATCAGCTCTGTCGCCATGGAAACCAGCGCTACAGACAAAGACAGACAGGTGAAGGTGAGTGTGACAGTGTTTGGTAAAGGTGGAGTTTTCTGGCTCCTGATTGGCTGGAAACTCTCACCTGAACACAGACAGCACAGGGCAGCAGCTGGGAGGAGAAGCATTCTGTGCCGTGGTGTATCCTCTGGAGAACCTGAGGAGAAGTGACGCTCTGACGCTGCTGAGGGCAAACCAGGACGAGCTGAGACATCAGAGGAGGAACACCTGATTCTGACACGGCCTCACATCTCCCATCAGCCCTTGCGGTGGAGAGATAAGGCTGTGGTGTGACCATGGATATCTATAGAACACTAGATATGCCAGCGCGCTTTAGCAGCCCGCTAAGCGACGTGCATACCTGGCAGCTATCTTGGCGGTGCGACATTCTCATTAAAGGCAATGCATGTACATTGAAAATACATCATAACTTGCTCATTTCTTGCTCATTTCTCCTTTCTCAAACAAAAAAAAAAAAACGGAAAAGGGCTTTCTACCAATGTAGCCTACAGTTTTAGTTATTTCACTCTTTAAGTCCAGAGGTCTGGGAATCTTTTATGTTCAGCCATTAAATATTTATAAATGTATATACATAGAAATATAGTTGTATATATGAAAATAGAAAGATAAAGATATACATATATAGAAAATATGTTTTTAGATTGAAAGATTTAATTGTAAAGGTAATCAAACAATCATTAATATTAATTTATTTGTCCCTCTCTCCCTCCTTATCTCTCTCTCTCTATATATATACATATGTTTATAGAAACAAACACTCTGTGGAGATAGAATAGAACAGAGTTTATTGCTATTTGTACAAGTTAGAAACAGGTACATTGAAATTGTGAGTGTCACTGAGTAAATAGTAACACTTCACTTCACCTTGGACTTAAATAACATATATAACTATAGATATAACTATAACGTATATAACTGCTGCTAGTACTAGTAGTGGTGGTACACCAACTACTACTGCTGCTTGTACAACTATACTACGGTGTAGTGTGCAACCGTATGCAGCACAATGTGCAGGCATCCTTGTTGTTTAAGTTTTCGTGCCATCTCCAACCATGGACACTTTGCCCCCACTAGCTTAGCCTCGCCGTAGGCACGCAGCTCAAGGGGGCGTGTCGTATCTACTCTTCTATATATATCTATGGGTGTGACAGCAGGCCGGATCTTATTTCACAGAAGAAAAAAACGTCTGAAAGTAGATGACCTTTAACCTCCAGGACCCAGGTGTTCTAAAATAACCTGAGCAGATGACATTTATTACACTGCATAAAATCCTGACACCTGGATTTTCAAAATAAAATACAATCAGAAATCTGATTAGAGTAGGAAATCCAGTTTGATGTAAAATCTCAGGATGATTGTAGTGAAGAAAACGTTCCTATCAAAACAACTGTGGTTGGTAGTTAGCCTCTATGGTTAGCCGCTGCACTAGAAAACACGTATTTGATGTATTTCTGCTTTAGTTTCACCCTCATTCAGACTGACAGTAGCGGCCCCAGGAATAAGGTGGATATTTGCCGTGGTTTCACCCACAATGAACAGGAAGCTAAGAGTTCTCCTCTCATAACCGTAGAAACATGAATGTGGAACTTTTATGTAACCCAGCAGGTAAAAATGGGTTAACCAGCTACAACACGAGGCATAAAAACATTATTTACTGGCTTCATTCTTAACTTCATGTCTTCATTTCTGTTATAAAGATCCTCTCACTGTGATAACTAATCCAGATATTTTATTGGGGTAAAAAAAAAACAAAAAACAAATGGATAGGTAGGGAAAAGTGGTGTTTAATGGCTAAAGGTAGCTTTAATGGAAAAAATTGGGAAAAGTGGCAAAAATTGGAAAAAGTGGTTTTTACTGGCAAAGCGTAGTTGAAATGGGAGACAAAGGTTTAAAAGTGGCAAAAATTGGATCAAAAAGTAGGAAATAAAGTGGTATTTATTGGCAAGGGCAGCTTAAATGGGAAAAAATGGAATAAAAGTGGCAAAAATTGGAAAAAAAAGTGTTTAGAATAGGCAAAAGAGTAGGAAATAAAGTGGTATTTAATGACAAAAGGAATCTTAAATGGATGAAGAGTGGCAAAAAGGGGTGAAAAATGGCAAAAAAAGTTTCCTTTATTAAAGAGCCACAGGTTGAGGATCACTGGACTAGAAGGTTCTTTGAGTTACTAAACATTAATTTAGACAAGAATTAGTGAACTAAAGACTTTGGTTTACTGTTATGATGGTTAAAACCTTTGAAATCTCATTGTTTACTTAATCAGTAAACTATTAAAATGTTTGATAGAAAATACTTCAATGCTTTCAGCAGGAAAATAATAGTTTTATGTTTAATGTGTGAGAAATCTGTGTTTATTATGTTCTTTAACATTGGTTAAGCTTCAACAGTTGAATTCTGATTTCATTTTCTGATATTTGCACAATGTAAATATTTGATGAGCTATTTTATTAGAATGAAATGATTGTAATGTTTAAAATATTGAAGTTGAAGTAGAAATAAATCATTCTGATGTTGTTATGATCTAGTATATTGTTATACAACATTTAAGATAAGAAGATGGTTCCATGAGTGAGAAGATTCCAGTGGAGAAGATTGGACCGTCCATTGGATGGCGAGCCTCCCAGCTGATTTCCAGGATCCAGATCTACATATCCAGTGAAGGGACGGATGAGCTATCTGCTTGTGGTAGGATTGTGCCAGTGGTCCAGATTGGTGCCAACTTGACCACACTGACATTGAGTGCACTCAGACCAGACTATAACCCCCTGACTTTAAAGCAGAGCAGGCCTCTGTCCCACCAATCCACAACTTCTTTTGAGAGAAGGGGAAAAACAAAGGACAATTTCCTTTTATTTGAAGGGCCCACTTTAGAACCTAGAGTGACGTGTCATTATCCAGGAGTGGCTTCCATTTAGTAACAAACAGCAGTGATGCAGTGAGTTTCTGCAGCCACCAGAGGGCAGCAGCTTCATAAATATATTTACATTCCCTCAATAGAAGCTTCTATAGGCCCTAAAAAACACATGAGGAGAATCAGCATGAATCATGATGTGAAAGCTCCATCACTACTGCATTATTGATCACATTGATTGATGCTTTCTGCTCCATTTCAGCACACTTTGGTGATCAGGATCAGAATAATTTCATGAGTTCATATGTAGCTGATCAAAATGCCTCTTCAGCTGCCGACTCAAACTCAGAGACACACAGATGAAGAGCAGAAAAGTCCAAGAATGTTGTCTCCAGGTGGCTCTCAGTCTTTGTGCTGAAGAAAAAACTCTTTTTGGTAACAACAGACAGTCCCATTTAAAATGTGAGAAGAGTTCCTGAGTGAGAGCAGCAGCAGATCTAAATCTATTCTCTGTGGTTATTAGGGTTGGTAAAAACAGTTGAGAGCAGAGCAGCACTTCCTCTCCTGCTGTGTGGGTTTCTGCTCATCAGCCTCTTCACCGTTAGCTGAGGGTTTTCACTTTAACAACACAAGCACAGTTACAACCATGGGCTCTGGTTAAAGCATCATTCCAGGAACTTCACTTTGATATCAGAGCTCAGAAATCCACGTCTCAGCTTTGTCTGTTTCTGACTGTGTTGTTTGCTCGTGATTATATTGTCATTGTTGTAGTGTGTAGTTTGTGTGTGATTGTTTTCACATGAATCCACTTGATCATTAAAAGTGTGACAGAGTAGAAAAGGTAAACACAGCCAGCATGTTTCCAACAGTCAGACTGATAAAGTCACTGCAGGACAATGTAGTCAAATGTGTAGTTTAAAAGCATCCTGCTGTGCTGTTTGTTCATCTCTATAAACAACAGTATCATCAGCGTAGAGCTTTACTTTCACACTGACACCATTATTCTAAAGTTTCCAGCACTGAACCTGACTGCATGACAACACCATGTGACATATTTAGCTTTATTTTCATGCTTTCTTATCCTTGTCACACTTTTGGTACAAGTGCATATAACAGCATTTTTTCTGCACTGAGGTCAAATATTCAAACACAGACACTAAACATTTCTCAGTTTATTGAAAAAGCTCCATGAAAATGAGAAAAATGTTCCACACTCTGCATGATGCAAGAAAAACAAGCAGAGGAATAACAAATGCAATTCTGATATTATTTCTATCACACAGCTACTAATTTCCACATGACATCATTTACAATATAGTGAGTGGAAAAACTGCATTAGAAGCAATAATGTTCACTGAGTATATTGTGTCTTTGTATTTCAATTTTTTAAAATATATCTCTGAATATTCAAGATAAACACATTTTGAAAGTGTTTTTTAGCCAGCTACTGCAGATTTTTGATTTTCTGAGCAAAGCTTTAAATTGCTGAGATTTCAGTGAGAGAGAATCTGGTTTGAAGACAGTCAGTCAGCTGTTGTGCGGTGGATGCACGGTGTGTTGTTGATCCTCAGCAGACAGAGTCCACAGCAGTACACCAGACTCTTCACTATCAGCACAGAGTACAGCAGAGTCAGCAGCCTCACCCTGCACTCAGACCTGAAAGGATCATCTGAAACAGACACAGATAAACAGTTATTCTTAATTTCATCCAGTTACAGTCATTTTAGATGTGTACATTTTATCAGCTTGGAGTTAAACTTGTTGTGATTCTCTAATCCTGCTGCTGTTTATTGAATATCTTGTTCAGATCTTAATGTTAAGACAAGACTTTCATGTTTTCTTGTCTTTGTTTTAGTAGTTGTGATATCAGGTAGAGACTCACTGTTAGTCCTACATTTACCTGAAAGTCTGAGAACTTTGCAAAATGACTGATGTTAATGTTAGCCATGTCCAGCCCCCATCACTACCTCCACTATGGGAAGTAATTGTGACCTACCTTACTGTTTATGTAGAATATGTGCTGATTGAATTTGTTTATTGTAAAAGGTTAGAATAACTGGATGTTGATCTTACAGTCAGTCAGCTGCAGAGCTGGCAGATCTGTTGGCTCTCTCTCTGGGGGACCAGAGGTCGAAGGAACTGGAGCTTCTGTTGGAGCTTGACCTTCTGTTAAACACAAAATAAAACAGAAATGTGAGTGCTCTTCTCTCTTTTGTCTTCATGTGAAGCTGAATCACTTCTGAACACAGAAATCAAGACTTCTTTACCTATTTCTATGTGGTCCTGGGCTGGCCCCCCCTCATGCTTCACAGAGCAGATGTATTCATACGTGCCACTCTCTCTCTGAGGGATCTTCAGGGTGGAGGCTGTACATCCAGACTCCTTCAGGTTCAGTAGTTTTCCCTCAGCAGAGGGCAGCTCCTCCAGATCACCGTTCTTTCTTCGTTTTTTCCAGGAGATCTGGACCAGAGGAGGAAACATGGCTAAAGCCACACACAGGAGAGAGTCCTCCTCCCCCTCCTCCTGCTGGACTCTGGAGGTTGCTGAGTAAACATTCACCTTGGGCCTCACCACCTCATCATCTGAGGATCAGATAGAAACACACAATAGTCTGAGTTTGATCTCTGACTTCTTGTCACTGCAGCACAAATTCAACATACAATAATTTTCTTAAAAATAACATCATATCATAAATATATACTCATTTTTTAAAAAAGAACCAATACTTTCCCTAACTTTTCTGAGCTTGTCTTCAGTTGTGCACTGTGGCATTTTTTTCTGAGCACATTTTAATGTTGGAAAAATATATATTCAACCAACAGTTGGAAAATTATAGATTGTTTCTTAAGTTTAGAGTCTTTATAAGATATTGGCACACTGTAAGAATTATAGTATTTGAAAAGCACATTTTGATTTAGTTCTCTTATGTTTGATTACTTTTTTTTTTGTAAGATTTATTTTTAGGCCTTTATTAGATAGAGGAGGACAGTAGATAGACTCAGAAACAGGGAAGAGAGCGGGGAGAGACATGCAAGAAATGGTGCCACAGGCCGGACTAGAACCTGGGCCGCCCGCGTACACGGTGCACACCTTAACCACTCGACTACCAGCGCGCCCATGTTTGGTTTTTTTTAAGAGCTATTAAAAATTTCAAGATGTAAACAAGTGAATACAAGTGCAAACATATGAGACATGTATTATTATTATTATTATTATTATTATTATTATTGTCTTTGTTGTTTTTAACAAAGCACGAGAGCTTTGTGGTCTCTGTGTCTTTTTTATATTTTGCTTCTTTTATATTTTAGTTTTGAACTGGCTTTATTTTTATGCATTTTTATGTTTTATTAGTTCATCACAGTTCTGATTTACTTGCTGCCCTGTGTGTTTGTAAAGTGGTTTTTGTGACGGTAAATAATGTTTTTTCTGTAATTTAGTCACTGCTCAGCACATTAGTAAATGTCTCTGTTTTAGATTCATATTTTACATGAATGACAAAAAAAACAACAGAAATTACGAAGCCATATTCCTCAAACAATAAATCCTGGATATGATCATAAACAAAAAAAAAAAAAAAAAGGACAAGGACAAGAATGACCATTATTTTTGTGTTCATACTTGTTTACTGTTGATGTTTAGTAATTATCTATATAATCCTGTTTCTATTCATATTTATATTCAAGCAATAACTGAAAAAATAACAATTATAAATAAGGAATTATCTCATATAATTTGATTTATACTTTTAATTCTGATATTTCTTCTTAAACAATAAACCACAAAGTCATCTTAGTTCTGAATTTTATTATCATTTTCATATATTTTTAATTTTCAACAAAAATGGAATAGATTAACAAACAAAATCAATAAAATATGCTGATTTGAGATCAATATATGTAGATAAATCATAAACCATTATCCCCTGCACACTGAATTTATTTATTTATTTTATGAAATTTCAAATTCCCAAAAATCATAATATTGTATGAATCATGTTTGCACACTGACTCCAGAACTTTTTTCTTCTAAAATAAACAAAAACAAAAACAAAAAAGCACCATATTTAACTGATTTCAACATGTTTTACAACATTTATGATTATGGGGTTTTTTTTTTTTGCATTATATTCAGAATATTTACAACTAATAACCAAAAATATCTAAATGAAAAATATTTACAAGTATAATCTGCAACATATTTATATTATATATATTTTATATAGAAACATATTCAGTCACATGAATTTGTTTTCTAAGCAGCATATAAACAAAAACATGACTATTATGTTCAAAATATTAAAAACTTGATTAAATATTATTATATGTAATATATAAAAAATGTTAACTGGTAAAATTATCTTGAGCTTTTCTAGTTCTTTTCTATTTTATATATAAAAGAGACTTTTACACTTTTACAGCTCACACTTATTTTCTCACATGCATTCACTCTACAGTCACACACTGATGCTGAGTATTACCTTATCTCATTCACACACATTCACACACCACTGACACAGCATTAGGAGAAATTTGGCCTTCAGTGTCTGGCTGAAGGACACATCAACATGACTACAGGAGCCGGGGATCGAACCCACAACCCTCTGATTATGACCAACTTTCTGATCCACAGTCACTCTGCACACATTTTTAAAAAACATATGAAAATGTCTTCACTATAACATAATCAAAAACACTGATCATGTATGTTATGCAACATATTTAGAATTACAACATAAGTTTTCTATGAAAACGTTTAAGAATATATTTCCTAAACATGTAAATCATATTTTCTACAAGTTAGTTTGTTCTCAACCAGACAAGAGCTGGTGCTGAATTAACGAGACGACTCGTAACGATTCGTGTTAAAAACACTTCTGTAACATTACAGTATAAAACCTTTTTTATAAACATTGTAATTCAATGCAGGAATGAAGAAAACATGTTGATGTTCATTCTGATTATAACTTTTTTGCTGAAGCTAACAGTAGCAGAAACTTAATTTCTCAGCTGATTATTTAGTAAGAAAAAACTTTAGACTTTAAAGAAGCAGAAATAAATACAAAAACAAGAAAACGTACCTGTTACAAACAGTTTTGTTCCAGAGCCAAATCCAAACCTCCCCACAGTGAAACAGACTCGTACAAAAACCTGGTTGCATCTGAATGAAGCCAGACCATAAACCAGAGCCTGCTTCAGATCTTTGATGTGTTTCTTCTTAAGGCTCATTTCTGCTCCTTCTAGGAAAATCAGTCTGACTGCATCTAACAATCATCATTATCCATACACTCACATCCAGCTTTTATGTAAATATGGAACAAACTATACTATATACTCTACACTGTGCTTTTATTTTGAAGGGCACCTCTTTCTTCTGTCACGTCTTTTGTTCCATGTCAAGTCCAAACTGTCACATTTATCTCTAAAAACAGTGGTTATGATTGAAAAATGTAAAAACTTTGCTCATGATTGGTCATTAAAGAGACGATGGTGGGTCCAAAAGGTTAGACCACTTGAGACCTGAGACCTCAGCTCCCTCTTCACCACAATGGTCCGGCACAACACCTGCAGTACTGCTGACGCTGTGCCGGTCCGCCTGTCAGTCTCACGCTCCCTTTAACCCTCACATGTGAACAAGACCCCGAGATACTTGAACTCCTTCACTTGGGGCAAAGACTCACTCCCAACCCAGAGGGAGCAATCCACCGTTTACCAGCAGAGAACCATGGCTGACTCTGATCCCAACAGCTTCACGCTCAGCCTCAAACCGTCCCAGTGCCTGCTGGAGGTCCCCTGGTGAGGAAGCCAACAGAACCACGTCATCTATAAAAAGCAGGGATGGGATTCTGAGGTCCCCGAACCGGAAAACCTCCTCCCCTGGGCTGCACCTGTAGATCCTGTCCATGGAAATCCCAAACAGAATCGGAGACAAAGGGCAACCCTGGCAGAGGCCAACACACACTGGAAATGTCCCTGACTTTGTGCTGAGGATCCAATCACAGCTCTCACTTTGGTCATACAGGGACCTGGTGGCTCATCTCAGCAGCCCCGGGACCCCATATACCCACAGTATCCCCCACATGACCCCACAAAGGACATGGTTGTAGGCCTTCGCCAAGTCCACAAAACACATGTAGACTGGATTAGCAAACTCTCATACTCCCTCAAGGAAGTCCTGCCAGGGTAAACAGTTGGTCCACAGTACCACGGCCAGACCAGAATCCGCTTTGTTCCTCCTGAATCTGAGGTTCGACAATCGGCCTTTCCAGCACCCTTGAGTAAATTTTTCCAGGGAGGCTGAGGAGTGTGATTCCCTGATAATTCAAGAACACCCTCATTTGCCCCTTTTTAAAAATGGGGACCACCACCCTGGTCTGCCACTCCACAGGCACTGTCCCAAACCTCCACTCGACATTGAAAAGGTGTGCCAGCCATGACAGCCCAACAACATCCAAAGCCTTCAGCATCTCAGGGTGAATCTCATCTATGCTTTCTGACTAACTCGATGACCTCCAACAAGGTTATAGGTGAGCCTTCCCCTGCACCCTCAGACTCGGCCTCCTCTTTGGAGGACACGTTGGCCGGATTAAAGAGTTCCTCAGAGTGTTCCTTCCACTGCCCAACAACATCCCCGGTCCGGTTTAGCAGTTCCCCACTCCTGCTGAGAACAGCCTGAAAGGAGCCCTGCTTTCCTCTCCTGGGTTGTCAGATGGTTTGCCAGAACAACTGGGGGCAACTGAAAGTCCTTCTCCATAGTCTCCCTGAACTCCTACCACATAGAGGTTTTTGCTTCTGCATCCTCTGAAGCAGCAGCCCTTCAAGCTGCCCGGTACCTGTCAGCTGCTTCCAGAGAACTTTGGGAAAGCCATGCCCGAATGGCCTCTTTCTTCAGCCTGATGGCTTCCGTCACCACTGGTGTCCACCGGCAGGTTCTCAGGTTGCCTCAACAACAGCCACGATCAACAGTGATGGTCTTTGAGCCACAGCTCCTAACAGCTGGACTTGAACATGGACCACTGGGGTTCCATGTCCCCAGCCTCCCCTGGGATGCACAAGAAGTTCTTCCAGAGTTTGGAGCTGAAGACCTCATGGTCAGGGGCCTCTGCCAGACGTTCCCAGTTCACCCGCACTACATGTTTAGGTTTACCAGGACTGTCCAGCAGCTTCCCCCGCCATCTGATCCAACTCACAACCAGGTGGTGATCAGCTGACAGCTCCGCTCCTCTCTTCATCCAAGTGTCCAAGATATGCAGCTGCAGAACTTTTATCAGAACTGGACCACGTTTCTGTTTGACATAAAGAATAAAAACAATACTTAGAGCTTTTCATGATGGAAAAGAAGTTTTTGCTCTTCTGCCAACCTGCTTCAGTAAGTTGTTGTAATGGTTATGGGTGGGGTTTGCCAGTGTATCCAACTGCTGCTGTGGTAGCTATAAGCCAGGATGCATTTTAATCTGAACTGGACCACATTTCTTTATTAGAGAAGAGCCACATAGAAAGCTTGTCTTGGCAGGGAAGATGTTTTTACACATCTCCCGACCAGCCTTGGCTTGAATTTTATTCACTAGCTCTGCAAGGCAGCACAGGGGTCAGCGCTGTTGCCTCACAGCAAGAAGGTCCCTGGTTCACTTCTCAGTCAGGACCTTTCTGTGCAGAGTTTGCATGTTCTCCCCGTGCATGCGTGGGTTCTCACCTGGTTCTCCGGCTTTCTCCCACCACCTAAAACATGATCATTAGGTTCATTTGTGACTCTATTGGCCGTAGGTTTGAGCGTGAGCGTGCCTGGATTTCTGTCTCTATATGTCAGTCCTGTGATTGACTGGCAATTAGTCCAGGGTGTATCCCGCCTCTTGCCCAGCTGGGATAGGCTCCAGCCCCCCCATGACCCCCAATGGGATAAGCAGTGCATTTGTAATAAGCTCGGCTAGAAGATCATTTTTCCCTAGAAAAGATAGATGTAGATAGATGTTTTATTGGTCTCTGTTAATCTCTGAAACCAATACCAAGCATTTCTGTGTTGATATTAATTTTCTCTTGAGTAATTTAGGCTCACAGTGTAGTCATTCTTTGCTAGCTAAAACTTGTGTGTCTTACTGTGTTTTAGCATTAATACCATTAACAAAACCTGGATGTGGTTTACTGCTCTCTTCATGTTACAAACTCTGACTGACATCTGTTCATCTGAGGGTTTTTGTTCAGGCTCCTTGCTTCATTTCTCACTGTGGAGATCAGAATACCTACAGGAGCAGAAATATGAGGCTGAATGAGAGAGTTTAACTCTCTGGATCTGCAACTCACAGCCGTTCCCTTTATTCACAGCTGAGAAATCATCTTTCTGAGGATGATTGTAGCTTTTATCTAAAGCTCCAGTACTCCTGCTAATATCAAGAATCAGTCTGAATGTATCTGACTCTTTCTTCTGGTACCAGTATACATAGCTACCACTACACTGGTCAGTCCCTCCACAGCTGAATGAAACTTTTTCACCAACTCTCCTGGTCAGTGTTAAATCATCCTGAATCAGCTCTGTTGCCGTGGAAACCAGCGCTGCAGACAAAGACACAGACAGGTGAAGGTGAGTGTGACAGTGTTTGGTAAAGGTGGAGTTTTCTGGCTCCTGATTGGCTGGAAACTCTCACCTGAACACAGACAGCACAGGGCAGCAGCTGGGAGGAGAAGCATTCTGTGCCGTGGTGTATCCTCTGGAGAACCTGAGGAGAAGTGACGCTCTGACGCTGCTGAGGGCAAACCAGGACGAGCTGAGACATCAGAGGAGGAACACCTGATTCTGACACGGCCTCAGATCTCCCATCAGCCCTTGCGGTTGAGAGATAAGGCTGGGTTTGAGGTTTATGAGGGGAGACGAGGAGACGCCAAAAGCAGCTCACTATAAACATTAATTTAACAACTAAAACCATTTTACAACAATAAAACACATATTCATGAAACAAAGAAAACCATGAACAGGAAGTGTTTTATGTCAGGTTTTCAGGTTCAGATACAAAAAAATGTTGCAGGCAGAAGAATTAAAATTAGAGGTTGGTTGTTAAAACTAATCCTGTGCAAAATGGCATCAGACTCCTAGAGTCCCCACTCCTCACCTTACAGCCTGACCTGGGTCCTTGAAGTAATTTAAGCCTCAAGAATATCTGTTGAGACAGAAATATTAAAAATATCAGGAATATTGTGTTTTTAAAGAATTAAAAATGATGGTATATGTCACTAATGCTCACCTCTTTTTATGGCTGTAATGGGGTAAAAGTTCAGGTCTATGTTAATGACAGCTGTTTACATAGATGATTAAACAGCAAAGCTCTCTGATTTTTAAATCACACCTAAAACAATCAAAGCAGTGACTCTATCAGTCTGAAGTAAGAAAAAAGTGAATTTACAACCAAATTGATTATACAAGAAAATAATGTTATAATAGTGGAGGAAATCTTGCAAACACAGTTATTACAAAAAACATATATAAAAGACAAGAATGCAGAAAAAACCCTGTAAATTATGTTTAACTGAAAACATTTAAACCTAATTTATACATTGAAATGTGTTTTAAAATAATTACATATAGTTGAGTCCTTGTGTCTGTATTTATTTTCTTAAATATACAAAAAATGTGAAAATCCATTTTTAAACTCAAACACCAAAGGAATCAATAAAACAAACATAAACTACAGCAGACGTGTTTATTTTATTTATTATTGGTTTATTCAATCAGGACAGACCACGCCACACATGAATCAACACGTCCACAGCTCATGTCAGTGTAAATATACCAGAATTAGCTCCATAGCTATCTTCATCACTGCAGAAGTTTCTCTCTTTCTCTCGTCTCCTCACCTCTTCCATCTTTTTCTCTCACAGTCAGAAACAGACGAAGCTGAGACGTGGATTTCTGAGCTCTGATATTAAACTGAAGTTCCTGGAATGATGCTTTAACCAGAGCCCATGGTTGTAACTGTGCTGGTGTTGTTAACCCATTAAAGCCTGAAAACACAAATTATAACTAGAAAATTCTAATTTACTGGAACTGAAATGTTTATTTCACTTTCAAATGAAATCCAATAAAATCTAAATTACCATGAAATTTAACGTTTTTATTTTTAATCTCATTTGATACATTTGGTGTTTTTGGTAGCTGATAACCAACATGAGGGCGTTTTTATCATTTATCAGATTGTATTCAGAAGCTTTTTTTTGGTCATTTATGATCATATTGATTAGATAGAGGCATCATTAAAGTAAGTATCAAATATGATACAGCAGGCTTTAAGGGGTTAAAGTGAAAACCCTCAGCTAACGGTGAAGAGGCTGCAGAGCAGAAACCCACACAGCAGGAGAGGAAGTGCTGCTCTGCTCTCAACTGTTTTTACCAACCCTAATAACCACAGAGAATAGATTTAGATCTGCTGCTGCTCTCACTCAGGAACTCTTCTCACACTCTGAGCCCGTTTGTCTTTTCTGTTGTTATTGATCAGAATAAACATCGACTGTGATAACCCACCTGGAGACAACAGTCATGAGTTTACATGTGTTCATTTTATCCTGTTTATTTATGTCTACTGTCTTCTTTATTATTATCATTTATTTTTAACTTGCAGCTGAAAATCCTTTCTGCAGTTCATATCTGATCATGCTGGCTTATTTTCATCATTCTCTAACTTTCTGTATAGATAATTATCTATGAATTATGAGTCTTTTTTATATCCTGGTGCACCACAGAAGGATTCAGTCACTGACTTCAGAGTCCTTCTGTCCCATCAGGCACCAGCTCACCCTCCTGTTCTGTCTACTGTTATTTTGGTAAACTGATCCACTCTGGAACTTCCTCTGGAGGATTTAGACTCACAGTTAGCTCCATCTGTGTTGTTTACAGGCCGACTGAGAGACTTCCAGATATCCCGACAGGAGCATCGAGTACCACTGGTCCCTAACCTGGGGGTACCAGAGACGGGGGGCAGGGTCTGTCTGCTCTGAGGTTGTTCACACCTGCTTTCTAAAATCATGATAAAACGTTTATGAATGGTTCATACAAAGGTAGTTTGTGTTTTGGGTGAAATTGTTCTGCTTTAAAGAACATAAACATTTCAAACTGATGGTTTTATTTTACAGTAATATATCACCTTTTTTTCTGGTGGGTCCTGGGGGCCTCAGCTTTTCTTAGAGATCAGCAAAACAACATCGATGTGTTGATATAATCCTGATTTCCTTCTTTATAATAAATGCCAATTCATTATATTAGCAAAAATTAATGTGAGATAACTCTAGCCTCTTATTTCTGACTGTAACTGTTATGACTGAGCTCTACTCTTTATAACTGATCGTATTTGTTTGTTGTGTTTTTAATGTGTGTATTTTCTCAGTTTTGTTGGAAATGAGGAAAACCTCAAAGTCTTTTTGATGAAAATGAGTTAAAATGAAAAGAAAATGGAAAAAAATAAGATAAATATACAATGAAATAAAATCAATCCTTTTTGACTGTGAAATTATTCATAATAAATTTAAATTTTCTATAACACAAAAATGATGTGATATTGATATTTCTGACCAGGTCTAAATAAAATATTTCTAACAGGTTTAAAATTAATGAGGGAGCTGTTGAATTCACTTTTAATGATTTATATAAGAGAGGTGGAATAAATAAGCATTTACTTCTTTTCAACTTATTTTTGAGATATTACCTGGAGCAAGGTCATCAAATTTTTTCATTTCCTGCTTTTTAATTCGCAAATGATTATTTTAGGGCCAAAATCACCACTTTTCAGAAGTGGAATTCAAAAACAAACATATTTTTCATTTCATTTTTTCTATTAATACTACCAAACTACTGATGGGTGAAAAATAAGTGGTCAGTAAAGCTGACTGTTGTTCTTTAAACCAGAATTTTTCAAGCAAATATTAAACATAACTGTGTTGTGTTCAGAATACAGCGTCATCAGCTTAGAGCTTTACTTTCACACTAACAAAAGTATAAAAACAGACTAGCTCTGAAACTGGTCTGGTTACAAAATCAGTAGACATGTTTATAAAATCAGTTTTATGTTTGTTTTCTTTATGTCTGTCAAGATTAATCGGATTAATCAAGTTCTAAAATTAGTTCATACATTTTCTGAATCATGATTAATCTCATTCTTTATTGTCCCTCGTCGTCCTGCAGACACAGGGATGTAAATCAGCCCACCACTGCTCCTTCATGTCTCATTTACCGTTAAAAACTCACAGACAGCTCAGAAATCATCTGGACCTTGTCTTATCAAATATTCCCCTTTTTACTGTATCCTTACTTTCTGTGTAATTTGTTGATTTATTCTTCTGTGGTTAGTTTTTGTGTCATTTGTGATTTTTCTACTGTGTTCAACAGTTTTGAATGCAAAATAGAGGAATTATAAAATTCTCATAAAAATGATGGGATTAATCATGATTAACTAAACAAAAGCTGAGATTAATTGAATTTAAAACTGTGCTCATTTGGCGGCCCTTGTTTTCTTGTCCTCTGAGTACATAGAGCTACATTTTTCTCAGACTTAAGTTTGAGTTTAAAAACACAGACAGTATTGATTTTTTAAACTTTATTTAAAAAAATACAAAGGAGAGTAAAAACCTGCTGCACTCAGCAAAATGTGTCAAAAAGTAAACAGAAAGAAAAAATAGCAAAATGCTGCAATTTCTATTCAACAGCTAATAATTTCTGAAATTATAAAAATCACAGCAAACAATGAAGAAACACCTACAATCAGAATTTTTTATATATATTTACAATATCAAAATTACATACAGAAATCTGCACAAAGTATTGATTCAATTTGAAATATTTTAAAGCTAAATCAAATTTTATAAAGGATTTTTACCTGCTGAAAAAATCTTGAATATGATGAGATTTAAAATCACTGACAGTAGGTCGGGCATCCAATCAGGACTCCTCCCATGGGGCTTTTCCACCGTGACTTTAGGCCGTGCCAAACCGTGCTGATTTGTCTCAGTCGCCTCTTTTTGGATGTTTTAATGGATGAATGAAATGACAGTCAGTTAGCACATGAGCAGAGGATGGACGGTGTGTTGTTGGTGAGGATCCTCAGCAGACAGAGTCCACAGCAGTACACCAGACTCTTCACTATCAGCACAGAGTACAGCAGAGTCAGCAGCCTCACCCTGCACTCAGACCTGAAAGGATCATCTGAAACAGACAAAATGAAAAGTATCATTATCCCCTCTTCTCTTTGTTTCTACACAAAGAAAGGTGTTGGTTTGGAGCAAGTGCATGAAATTAAGCTTCTTGGTGTAACCATAGATGAACAGCTGAATTGGTCTCGTCATATTAACAACATTTTAACTAAAATGGGAAGAGCTCTGTCCAGCATTAGAAGGTGTGCATATTTTATGACAGATACTACAATCAGACAAGTTATTCAATCATTAGTGCTGTCACATCTGGATTTTTGTTCTGTTATCTGGTCATGTGCATTTAAGAAAGACCTGCACAAACTCCAGCTTATGCAAAACAAAGCTGCTCGTTTAGCACTTCACTGTTCTTTTAGGACGAGCACCGATAGTATGCATGAAGCTCTGTCCTGGCTAAGAGTTGAGGATAGACTATCAGTGAATATCTTAGTCTTTTTTCATTGCATAATCACTACAACAAAGCAAAAAAGCCTTTATAGCAGGATCTCATACATCAATAGCATATACAGCCATACCAAAAGGCAGGTCACACAAGGTCATGTTGTTGTTCCCATTTCAAGAACCTGTGCTATACAGAAGACTGTTATATACAGGGCTTCCTCTCAGTGGAACAAATTACCATGTACTTTGAAAAGATCTAACACCAAAATGCACTTTAAAAATGAACTCAGGAAATATATTTGTACAAAATGAACATGAACTCTAAAAATAGGGGATTATCCGCTGATTGTAACTTGTCATTCTATAACATTGTCATTTACTAACTGCTGAATGGAAAGTTTTGCCAGTGAGATATTCTTACATAGGAAAAGATCATATGTGCTACACTGTTTTCTCCGTCTTCCTTGAATTGAATCTACTGTAGTAGGTATTGTCGCTGCAAGCATCAATATTAGCTTCTGAGTGGGTTGTGGGTTTAGACTGTGGGCGACCATGACTGTATGAAAACTAAATGTTGGATTCATTTTGAATTCTTATGTAATATACATATCAAATGTAATGTTGTTTTTGACGGACCCCAGGAAGACTAGTTGCTATAGGGTAGCAACTAATGGGGATCCTTTTAACAAATAAACAAATAAATAAACAGCCACCATCTTATCTTTACCTTCTGTGAGGGCCTCCACTGTGCCCCCCTCATGTTCCACAGAGCAGACGTATTTGTACGAGTAGAGACCATGTTTGATCAGTAAGATGGAGCTGGTTCGTCCTGACTCTCTGATCTCCAGCTGCTCTCCCTCAGCAGGGGGAACTTCCTCCAGAGGACCGTTGTCCTTCTGTCTTTTCCAGGAGATCTGGACCAGAGGAGGAAACATGGCTGAGGCCACATACAGCAGAGGACTCTTCTCCTGCTGGTCTCTGCATGCTACTGAGTACAGGCTCACCATGGGCTCCAGCACCTCATGATCTGAAGAACACATAGAAAGACATGAAGCCAACACTGCAGTCAGTCTGATCCTGTTTATTTACACCTTCTGATCTCTGATCCTCTCATCTACAGCACAAAGATCCTCATGTAAACTGTGAATATCACTCACACACAGTTATTTAAGTTTGTAGAGGTAATAAATACAACCCCAGTTCCATAAAAGTTGGGACACTGTGTAAAATGTAAATACAATCAGAAGTCAATGATTATCAGACCTCATAAACCCAGATTTTATTCACCATAGAACATAAACAACAAATCAGATGTTTACACAGACATTTTATATTTCCAGGAAAATATTAACTTATTTTAAGTTTCGAAAACAGCAACACATCTCAAAAAAGAATGGATAGAGTAACAGAAGGCTGGAAAAGTAAGTGGTACTGATGAAAACCAGCTGGACGAGCATTTTGTTTTTAATTAGGTTAAATGGCAGAAAGGTCAGTGTGTGGTCAGTAGCGAGATTAAAATAATGTTGGATTTTTCATTAGTTTTTATTTTTATTTTGTTTTCATTTTCTGTGTTCAAATTCAGTCTAGTTTAAGTTTGAGTTTTTAACTGCTGGTTTCTTAGTTTGGTTTTTATTTTGCTAAATTGCTTCGTTTTAATTTAGTTTTATTAGTTTTAGTTCTTTTCAGATACAGGTCAGGGCTGAGTGAACATCATACATTTTTAAAAACATATTCAAAAAGGTTACTCTCCACATATCATTTTATTTATTTAAAGAGGATGTTTGAATACAACTCCAGACATAAAACTACCACTGAGTGAAGTCTTAACCAATCATTTTAGGCCATTTTACACCACCCCTATGGGTGTAGGTGCCAGTCTGTCTGGTTGTGTGAAAGACTAAAACTAAGGGTATTTTGCCAAGATTTTCATTTTATTTTAGTGAGTATTGTTAGTGCAATATACAGTTTTAATTAGTTTTCTTTTTTTTTTTCTTTTTTTTTTTTTTTTTTTTTGGTAAAGTTTAGTTTTTATTTAGTTTAAGTTACTAAAATGATTTTCAAATTTTAGTTTTAATTGTTTAGTAATTTTAGTTAACTATAAAAACCTTGGTGAGTGGTGCTTGTTTTTTGTCCGAGGTGTTTTCAGATACAAAATCAGCATCAGGTAAAACAATAGAACTAACCTACTTATAGCGACAGATGCATATATTCTGTAATTTATTGACAGATATATCATGTACATTTTAAAAATATTTTGTACAGATATTTCAAACGTGTTTGTGTTCTTTCATGTCATCCTTTTTTTCTCATTTTTTGATTTGACTTCTTTTATTATTTTTTTCGTTTTTTTATCAAAGATTTGGAAATTTCTTCAACCTAGGACTTTCACTTTTATTAAAACACAAGTATAACTAAATTAATTTTAAATAAAAATAAATGTATGCCCCACACTAACTCAATGCTACAGAAAATATTAATTAAAAGTTTAAAATTGTTAATTAATAATGAAATAATAAACCTTTATGTGGCAATGACTACCAGCAAAGTCACTTGTGTTTTTGTTCTCCTGAATTCCTCAGCACCATGTAAATGATGAAGAACCACCTAACTGACTGTCTTTATTTAGACTTTCTCTGATGTATGTTCTGTGGGACAAAGTGAGGATTTCTGATTCTAAACATAATTTCTCAAGTATGACATGTACCAGTTTGAATCTAGCATCTAAAATACTGAGAGGAACCAATGCTGGGTATTTGAATCTTTGCTCAAATCAGACCTTTAATAAAAAATTAGGATTGTTCTGACACAGAATAAAGAAAAGTCTAAGATATGCAGTGAAATACAGACTTTTTCCCCCAGTTATTCCCAACATTTTAATGTGATAACAGCTGTGGCTGCAGGAATTTTTTGTTAGTTATCATAAAAGAAAAGCAGTTAGATCCAACAGAGCAAAAGAAGTTGCAAAAACAAATTAAATCAAATTAATAAAAAATAGTTTCTTACCTGTAACAAACAGTTTAGTCCCAGAGCCAAAGATGCGATACCACAGTGAAAAAGACTCGTACAAAAACCTGTCTGCTGCTGAATGACTCCTCAATGGGGACCAGGATCAAATTTCAGCCCTGTGGTCTCTCTCTTTAAAGCTCACAGGCTCAGTTTTTGCTGTTGTTTCTTAGACACCAGCGTGTTTCTCCATAGTAGATTGTACACGTGGATTTTAAAATGTCTACAACACCACTGATTATTAGTTTATTGTCTTGATTTTGACCATGAATCAAGCAGCAACCTCCAGTCCTGAAAAATGAAGCCAATGCAGAAGTGCAAAAAATTGCAATACAGTGAGTGTCCACTAGAGGCTGGCTGCAGGAACACTGGAAGTCATAATAACAATAAATGTTGAAAATCTGTTTTTACACTAAAATAAACTGGTTTACAGCCTGCTTCAAAAATAACAAATGTGGGGGGGGGGGCTCTTTCATTTTCGATTATATTTAGGAAAAACCTCACTGCGCTCTGATTGGCGCGTCTCATTTGATTGACAGATAATATGAAAGGCAGACGCTACCACCAAAAGGCTAGCTAGCTAGCTGACAGGAAGTCAAGCTCAGTCGGCGGGCTCTTGTCTGCCATTAGGTTGACCTAATGTTTGGTTGAGACAACAATTTCAATATGCAGGCCACCATAGACTGGCTTCAAAAGCTGTTTGAGTCTGTATATTGTAATCAAATGGCTGACGTCACACAGGCTTTGCCCAATTCTTCAATTTAGCAGACGCTTTTATCCAAAGGGATGTACATTCGAGAGCGAGAACAACACAAGCAAAGATCTAGCAAGAAGAAACAACATTCAGAAGTGCCACAAAGTACTTTAAGTCCATTTGGACGTATATATGTAGATAAATGTTTATTTGTGTGAGTGACTATGTTGGAGAGGTCATACATGGGGATTTGGCTGAACTCTGAGAGACAAACCAGACAGCTAACTTGGTTAGAGGAAATATGAATTGGGTTGAGATTTGCTCAGAGACCACTGATCTTGTTAACAAAGAAATCTAAAAACATGGCCCTTCCTGTCAGTGTCAGTGGTATGACTGTAGTCATCAAGGGTGACCAAGGCATCACTCCTGAGGTCTTGGTCTACCACTGAGTTGAGTCTGGTTTTCTATGCGCAGTTGCGCAGCTTCCCATGCAGAGTTCATTCACATCTGTTGGAGCATCAACAGCAACAAGAAAGACTGAGCCTGTTGAATGGATCAGTCTGGTGTGCAGTAAACGCTCACTGACAGGCCTCACCTCTGATATCAAGGGGGCCAATCAGCTTGCACAGCCACAGCAGTAATAGGTGTTTCCACCTACACTAGTCTCACCAGTGCCAGACTGCCTCACCTCAGACAAGGCAGCTGTTATATTGTTTAGGGGTACAATAATAACCTGAATCAACGGAGACACACGACGACCGACTTAGTTTGTTAGCGCCCAACTGTTTATTGTCCCCCGAGCAACAGGTACAAGCTCAAAGGTTCCTACCCTTGTAATAACCTAATACTACATCCCCTTTCTAGACAAAAAAGATGCACATAACTAAAGTATTTTAAACCTTTCCATGTTATGTTATCTGCCTGGAAACATTTTAGTAACACACATTGTCTGATGAATATACATCATCATCAATATAAACACCTAAGGAGTTACTATTCTTTACCTGAGCATTTAACAGTGAATCTCTTTAACAAATTGTTTGTAAACCTGTGCAAACACCATCAACAAACATTGAATTACTTAAGTTTCAACATGAACAGTTTCTTCTATGAAGGCCGGTGCCTTTCTGATTCTGGCAGGGAAGTGTCTCTCACATGCAGGAGTCTGTTGTACTGGGTCCTGCTGGATCTCAGGAGACGGGTGCACTCACTGCATTGGGATCTGTGTTTTCATGTGCTGCTTCAGGTATGTTGGCAGGTGTTTCTGGTGTCTAAGAAGATGATGAGAGATGAAATCTATTTCTTCTCAGTCTTCCCCGAGGTGTTGCGATGATGTAGGACCTCGGTGTGTTGGCATTAGATACCACAGTTCCTCTCTCCAGCATATCCTTGACCCACACAGAATCACCAGGTTGTAGGTGTGACATGTCTCGTGCTCTGTGTCGCTGATTGTAGTTCTGTTGTTGTTTCTGTCTGTATCATTGTTCTTTCCTGTTCACATCTGCAGGATCTGTGCATCATGGTTTGAGCAGGGAAGGAATAACAGGGACTGGGGTCCTGATTTTCCTCCCCATGAGAAGTTCTGTGGGACTGTATCCATTCGCCAGAGGAGCAGCATGGTATGCCATGAAAGCCAGATAAGGGTCTTTAGACTTTTTCAGGAGATTTTTGATTGTCCTTACTGCCCGCTCAGCCTCCCCGTTACTCTGCGGGAAATGTGGGCTGGATGTCACAAGGCTGAAGCACCACTCCTGTGCAAACTTTGTGAAGGACTCAGAAGCAAATTGTGGTCTGTTATCTGAGCGCACCACTTCTGGTATTCCATGACGAGCAAAGACGGATTTAAAGTGCTCAATAACTGCTTCTGAGGTTGTGGAATTTAGCTTGGCTACTTCAGGAAATCTTGAGAAATAATCGACAATAACCAGATATTGTTTGTTGTTGAGCTGAAACAGATCTGCTCCCACAATGGACCAAGGTCTCGATGGGAACTGGGTGGGTAACAGTGTTTCTCTGAAGTTTGTTCTCACATGGCGGCAGGTCTCACAGTCTTCTATCATTTTTGTTAGTACTGAGGACTTAAGAAGAACAATTGTGGAAAAATATGAACAATCTCAAGGTTAAAGACCATCTCCAGAGATCTAGAAATCCCTCTGTCCACTGTGTGTAATATAATCAAGAAGTTTATAACCCATGGGACCGTGGCTAATCTCCCTGGACGTGGAGAGAAGAGAAAAACTGACAAAGGAATGCAACACAGGATAGTTGGAATGGTGGATAAACATCCTCAGTCAACTTCCTCACAAATTCAGGCAAATTCAGAACATGTTGAGGACAGATGAGACTAAGGTAGAGCTTTTTAGAAAAGCACATCATTCTACCGTTTACAGAAAACAGAATGAGGCCTACAAAGAAAAGAACACAGTACCTACAGTCAAACATGGTGGAGGTTCAAAGATGTTGTGGGGTTGTTTTGCTGCCTCTGGCACTGGGTGCCTTGACTGTGTGCAAGGAATCATGAAATCTGGAGACTATCAAAAGATTTTGGGCCACAATGTAGGGCCTAGTGTCAGAAAGCTGAGTCTGCGTCAGAGGTCATGGGTGTTCCAGCAGGACAATGACCCCAAACATACCTCAAAAAGCACCAAGAAATGGTTGGAGACAAAGCTGGAGAGTTCTGAAGTGACCAAAACTGAGTCTGGATCTAAATCCTATTGAATACCTATGGAGAGATCTCAAAACTGCTGTTGGAAGAAGAACACTTCAAATCTGAGAGACCTGGAGCAGTTTGCAAAAGAAGAGTGGTCCAAAATTCCAGTTGAGAGGTGTAAGAAGCTTGTTGATGGTTATAGGAAGTGATTGGTCTTAGTTATTTTTCCCAAGAGTGTGCAACCAAATATTAAGTTGAGGGTGCCAACTATTTTGCCCAGCCCATTTTTTGAGTTTTGTGTAAAATTATGTCAGTTTGGGCTTTTTTCTTCTGCTTTTTTGTGTTGTTCCAATGCACATAAATGAAATAAACATGTGGATACCAAAAACATTTGTAATTGCAACAATTTCTGGGATAAATGGTGTATTTTCTGGAAAAATTCCAGAGGTGCAAATACTTATTTTATTTTAGATATTTTATCAAAGATGACTCCAACTATGTGCAGCCTTGACACCGTACCCACCAAATTTCTCAAAGACGTTTTAAACACGGTTGGGCCCAGTATTTTATCCATTATTAATAGCTCACTTTTAACTGGCCAGTTAAACACGCTGTGGTCCAACCACTCTTAAAGAAACCAAATCTCAACCCTTCTGTTCTCAGTAATTTTAGACCAATTTCTAAACTCACATTTTTATCCAAAGCTTTAGAAACAGTAGTTTTAACCCAGGTTTGAGCTTTTATGAACAATAATGACATCTTCAAGAAATTTCAGTGGGGTTTTAGAGCACAACACAGCAAAGTAACAAATGACCTTCTTTTAGCTGCAGACAGAGGAGAGAGCTCAGTTTTAATTCTTTCAGACTAAAGTGTGGTATTTGACACAGTTGATCATACCATTTTAATTGAATGTCTCCTGGGTTGGTGTCAAGGGCTCTGCATTTAGTTGGTTTTACTCCTATCTTTTAGACAGAGCTGTTGTGGTTACCATGGCAACCACACATCTTCTACGTCTCCTATTACCTGTGGTGTACCGCAAGTTTATATTTTAAGTTCTCTTTTATTCTATATTTATATGCTTCCTTTAGTTTTTATCATAAAACCCTAATCTGTCGTTCCATTTTTATGCTGATTTAAAATCAGAAGTAATTTATTCAACTGCCCAAACCCTCAAATTCATCAGATCCAAAGTTTCCCCGGTCCGTTGTCCTCAAACATCACCACCACAGCCAGAAATCTAGGAGTGATCTTTGATGCAAACCTCACCTTTGAAAAACACTTAAAAACTCTTCGTCTCCTCTGTGTCTGTATCTTTCCCTTGTTTCTGACTATGTGGAGCAACAATAAAGCTGCTGTCATCAATAAAGTTTGATCTGTGATTTGACTTTCCAGTGGTCCTGTCAGCAGTGATGAAATAAATCCCTCAGTGTCTGTGACTCTGGCTGAGATGGAGGTGAAACATGTGAACCTGGATGTGGTTTACTGCTCTCTTCATGTTACAAACTCTGACTGACATCTGTTCATCTGAGGGTTTTTGTTCAGGCTCCTCGCTTCATTTCTCACTGTGGAGACCAGAATACCAACAGGAGCAGAAATATGAGGCTGAATGAGAGAGTTTAACTCTCTGGATCTGCAACTCACAGCCGTTCCCTTTATTCACAGCTGAGAAATCATCTTTCTGAGGATGATTGTAGCGTTTATCTAAAGCTCCAGAATTCCTGTTAATATCAAGAATCACTGTGAATGTTTCTGACTCTTTCTTCTGGTACCAGTATACATAGCTATTACTACACTGGTCAGTTCCTCCACAGCTGAATGAAACTTTTTCACTGACTCTCCTGGTCAGTGTTAAATCATCCTGAATCAGCTCTGTCGCCGTGGAAACCAGCGCTGCAGACAAAGACACAGACAGGTGAAGGTGAGTGTGACAGTGTTTGGTAAAGGTGGAGTTTTCTGGCTCCTGATTGGCTGGAAACTCTCACCTGAACACAGACAGCACAGGGCAGCAGCTGGGAGGAGAAGCATTGTGTGCCGTGGTGTATCCTCTGGAGAACCTGAGGAGAAGTGACGCTCTGACGCTGCTGAGGGCAAACCAGGACGAGCTGAGACATCAGAGGAGGAACACCTGATTCTGACACGGCCTCACATCTCCCATCAGCCCTTGCGGTGGAGAGATAAGGCTGCGGTGTGACAGCAGGTCGGATCTTATTACATAGAAGAAAAAATGTCTGAAAGTAGATGACCTTTAACCTCCAGGACCCAGGTGTTCTAAAGATCCCCTGATGATGCTGGTACTGTACAGGAAGTTCCCCCCATGCTGATAGCTACAGTAGACCCCCCAGGAATAAGGTGATCACTTTTTTACAGCTTACAATTCAAACAGTGTGAACATGTGACTACAAAATATATCAGTATTATATCAGTATATATCAGATTCCAGGTGAATTCTTATTAAAACAACTGTGGTTGGTAGTTAGCCTCTATGGTTAGCCACTGCACTAGAAAACACGTATTTGATGTATTTCTGCTTTAGTTTCACCCTCATTCAGACTGACAGTAGCGGCCCCAGGAATAAGGTGGATATTTGCCGTGGTTTCACCCACAATGAACAGGAAGCTAAGAGTTCTCCTCTCATAACCGTAGAAACATGAATGTGGAACCTTTATGTAACCCAGCAGGTAAAAATGGGTTAACCAGCTACAACACGAGGCATAAAAACATTATTTACTGGCTTCATTCTTAACTTCATGTCTTCATTTCTGTTATAAAAATCCTCTCACTGTGATAACTAATGCAGATATTTTATTTTCTACAGTTTTGTATAACTTAATTTAACAGTAGTTTTACAGTGCATGTTTACGTGCTAGAAAAAAGTCTGCGATGCAGGAAGTGAGTTTGTGTTTCCGCCATAGTGAGCCAGAGTCCATGGGGTAAAAAAAACAAAAACAAATGGATAGGTAGGGAAAAGTGGTGTTTAATGGCTAAAGGTAGCTTAAATGGGCACAAATTGGGAAAAAGTGGCAAAAGTAGGCAAAAAAGTAGGACAAGGGTGGTATTTAATGGCTAAAGGTAGTGGTATTATTGTCAAAGGTAGCTTAAATTGGCAAGAATTGGGAAAAAAATAAAGTTGTATTTAATGGCCAAAGGTAGCTTAAATTGGCAAAAATGGGATAAAAATGGCAAATATTGAAGAAAAAAATGCCATAAAATGGGCAAAAACGTAGGAAATAAAGTGGTATTTGTTGGCAAAGTACCTAAAATTGGCAAAACTGGGATAAAAGTGGCAACAATTGGAAAAAATGCCAAAAAAAGTAGGGAAAAAAGTGGTATTTATTGGCAAAGGTATCTTAAATGGATGAAAAGTGGCGAAAAATTGTGAAAAATGTCAAAAAAAAAAAGTTTCCCTTTTTTAAGGTTTTCTGGGGGAATAATATTTAAACTTAAGACATAAAAGAGCCTTTAATAATCACAAAAGAGCCACAGGTTGAGGATCACTGGACTAGAAGGTTCTTTGAGTTCCTAAACATTAATTTAGACAAGAATCAGTGAACTAAAGACTTTGGTTTACTGTTATGATGGTTAAAACCTTTGAAATCTCATTGTTTACTTAATCAGTAAACTATTAAAATGTTTGATAGAAAATACTTCAATGCTTTCAGCAGGAAAATAATAGTTTTATGTTTTATGTGTGAGAAATCTGTGTTTATTATGTTCTTTAACATTGGTTAAGCTGAAATAGTTGAATTCTGATTTCTTTTTCTGATATTTGCACAATGTAAATATTTGATGAGCTATTTTATTAGAATGAAATGATTGTAATGTTTAAAATATTGAAGTTGAAGTAGAAATAAGTCATTCTGATGTTGTTGTGATCTAGTATACCGTTGTCCAACATTTAAGATAAGAAGATGAACATTAGAGAAGTTTGATTTAACATTAAGACAGAACAGAAGATCTTAAACATTTCTGTAAATGCAGGTCGGGCTTTTTGCTTCCATGAGTGAGAAGATTTCAGTGGAGAAGATTGGACCATCCATTGGATGGCGAGCCTCCCAGCTGATTTCCAGGATCCAGATCTACATATCCAGGATCCAGATCTACATATCCAGTGAAGGGACGGATGAGCTATCTGCTTGTGGTAGGATTGTGCCAGTGGTCCAGATTGGTGCCAACTTGAACACACTGACATTGAGTGCACTCAGACCAGACTATAACCCCCTGACTTTAAAGCAGAGCAGGCCTCTGTCCCACCAATCCACAACTTCTTTTGAGAGAAGGGGAAAAACAAAGGACAATTTCCTTTTATTTGAAGGGCCCACTTTAGAACCTAGAGTGACGTGTCATTATCCAGGAGTGGCTTCCATTTAGTAACAAACAGCAGTGATGCAGTGAGTTTCTGCAGCCACCAGAGGGCAGCAGCTTCATAAATATATTTCCATTCCCTCAATAGAAGCTTCTATAGGCCCTAAAAACACATGAGGAGATTTAGCATGAATCCTGATGTGAAAGCTCCATCACTACTGCATTATTGATCACACTGATTGATGCTTTCTGCTCCATTTCAGCACACTTTGGTGATCAGGATCAGAATAATTTCATGAGTTCATATGTAGTTGATCAAAATGCCTCTTCAGCTGCCGACTCGAACACAGAGACACACAGATGAAGAGCAGAAAAGTCCAAGAATGTTGTCTCCAGGTGGCTCTCAGTCTTTGTGCTGAAGAAAAAACTCTTTTTGGTAACAACAGACAGTCCCATTTAAAATGTGAGAAGAGTTCCTGAGTGAGAGCAGCAGCAGATCTAAATCTATTCTCTGTGGTTATTAGGGTTGGTAAAAACAGTTGAGAGCAGAGCAGCACTTCCTCTCCTGCTGTGTGGGTTTCTGCTCTGCAGCCTCTTCACCGTTAGCTGAGGGTTTTCACTTTAACAACACAAGCACAGTTACAAGAAAAGGTCAACACAGCCAGCATGTTTCCAACAGTCTGACTGATAAAGTCACTGCAGGACAATGGAGTCAAATGTGTAGTTTAAAAGCATCCTGCTGTGCTGTTTGTTCATCTCTATAAACAACAGTATCATCAGCGTAGAGCTTTACTTTCACACTGACACCATTATTCTAAAGTTTCCAGCACTGAACCTGACTGCATGACAACACCATGTGACATATTTAGCTTTATTTTCATGCTTTCTTATCCTTGTCAGACTTTTTATACAAGTGCATATAACAGCATTTTTTCTGCACTGAGGTCAAATATTCAAACACAGACACTAAACATTTCTCAGTTTATTGAAAAAGCTCCATGAAAATGAGAAAAATGTTCCACACTCTGCATGATGCAAGAAAAACAAGCACAGGAATAACAAATGCAATTCTGATATTATTTCTATCACACAGCTACTAATTTCCACATGACATCATTTACAATCTAGTGAGTGGAAAAACTGCATTAGAAGCAATAATGTTCACTCTGAGTATATCTGCTTTTTATTTGATATCTAAATGTGCAGGATACATGAACACATGTTGAATGAGTTTTTAGCCAACTACTGCATATTTTTGATTTTCTGAGAAAAGCTTGAAATTGCTGAGATTTCAGTGAGAGAGAATCTGATTTGAAGACAGTCAGTCAGCTGTTGTGCGGCGGATGCACGGTGTGTTGTTGGTGAGGATCCTCAGCAGACAGAGTCCACAGCAGTACACCAGACTCTTCACTATCAGCACAGAGTACAGCAGAGTCAGCAGCCTCACCCTGCACTCAACCTGAAAATACACTGAAAAACACAGAAACACAAAGTTTTCATCAGTTCAGACTATTTTGGTCTACTAAAAGATGAAAATGTCATTAAAACTGCACGAGTAAAACTTCAGATTTCAAAGATTGACATCAGATCTAAAAGTAGAGTCATTAGATCCTGAGACTTTGTCAGAGACATTTGGCCTGAGGATAAATTCTGGGTTAGTCTCCACCACTTCAATTCAAACCATGCTAACACTAAAATTAAAACACTAGACACTGATGTAAGAGTCTGAGGACAGTTGAATTCAGTCACTGTTGTTAGAAATTCACTAAATATCACCATGGAAACGGTCCAGCTTCCTGGACTTTGTTTCAATTCAGGATCATCACGTGGAAAAATAAAAACAGTTTTTGAATTCTTATTGTTCAAAGACCCCATTTTCCTATTTCATGATAAAGGGAAGTACAGAGACATTCTCACGGGACATCCTACAATTAGAAAAATCAGTTAATATCATGCTGCGCACCTCCTTCTTCAGGGTCCAGTAGAGCTGGTTCACATGTAGGGGTCGGGGTCGGGGTTGGGGTCAGGGTCGGGGTCGGGGTCTGAGTCTGGGGAGACGGGGCGTCTGAGCTGGAAGCTGGACCTGTTTGTCAGGAGACAGAAACAATGATTTAGAACAAACAGCTCCTTAAACTTGACACCAGTCTAAAAACAGAATCAGAGTGTTCTGTGAACAATAAATGAAGTTTCTCATGTTAGAGCTCCAACAGTCTTCGATTTCTGTTGGACTTAGCGATCAGGTTCATTTAAGATGAGGCAGGAAACTGCTTGTGACCCCAGGCCAATAATGGGGCTTTTCCATTACATGTTGGGCTCTGCTCGTCTTGGAGCGAAAGCCCAGCACAGCAGGGGATTTGGTTTTCCACCACAGCCAGAATACCCGTTTAGGGGCACGTCTAGAGCTGATGACAGAGTGTTTTGAGCTCTCCTCGATCTCTCTACACTGTCTGATCTGATTGACTTACATCATTTTGAAGCAAAAATCAAACTGTAGACCGACAGTGCTGCACACTGCATTTTTAACATTCTCTCCCTCTCTCCTGTCCGCGATCAGTAAACAAACAATAGTTCACGCTGATCAACTAAAGGAGAGGTTTTTCCTGCGTTTAAGTCAAAGAACAGTCTTCTGATTATTGATTTTTGAGTCTCTAAAAAAGCAGAAAATGAACACAATCACATTTTTGGATTGGGCATGTGAGAACAGCAGGTTTTACTAGCGCCAGAATAAATTAGAGACAGACTCCATCATCTCCAGCATTTTATCTTCTAAAAGTCTAGAATTTATTTTTTATAAAAAGGTGAAAAAGTCAAACTGTTGTTATTAGTAGGTGCAGAAAAAGGTGTATTCCTGGATCTGCCTGGTCCTTCCTGATCTCATTCATCAGTGTGAGAAGCTGCGCGCAACAAAAGTATGCACAAAAATCTCAAGTTTTGGTCTTGTGTCATAAATATTAAAGTCATATGCTGAATGCTGACATCACTGTAAGAGTTATGGACAGCTGGAGAAGAGGCAGGGATAAAACGTATCTCAGCGTGGGGTGAAAATTTATCATGGAGGGGTTATCAGTAACAGAGGGGTAAATCCCCCCAGCAAATCAGACCCCATGAAGCGCTTCGACATCAGCACGGCGCACTTGGAGGTGGAGCTGGCCTGCTTTGGCCCTGCGTGGCAAAACTGGGGATAGAAATGCAAATCCTTACGGCTTGGTTTGGCACGGCCAAAAGCCGTAGTGGAAAAGCCCCATAAGAGGCTCCAAACTGTACACCACAGGAAGAGTGTGCATATTTAGAAATGACAGTAGGAACCCCCCCTTAGGGGGCCCTCTGAAAGCATTCAGTCTTGTTGTGCTGCTGTCATTAATTCTTTAAAATCACAGGTTTATCAGTGAAAGCTGTCAAAGAAAAACAATGAATTTTCTGTCTGGGAGGGAAAGGATGAAGGAAAAGGAAATCAAGGTGGTGGTGAGTGGATGTCTACTATAGTACTGGGCTGAATGCAACTATTCTAGCCTCAGGGATGGGGACAGACACTTCAATAACGTGCCTTTTTCTACCATTACACCTCGGTGCTTGTTCTCTGATGTTCCTCATGAATGAACTAAGCTGGTAGAGAAGCTTGGTGTGTCCAGCTCAGTCAAGTGTTCACTGCTGAGAGTGAGAGTCAGAGACAGCAGCAGTCAGCTTGTTTGTTTAGCTAACATGCTGACAAGTCTCCAAGGTTTTTCATAGGTGTCAGATTTTTGAAGGACTCACTTTTCCTTGAGAAGTTGAATCATATTTGTCAAACCTGCACAGGGCCCATGACTGCCTCTGCCAGTCTGAAACATCCCAACGTTCCACCAACATACGCCCCCCTGGCTCTAGCAGGTACATAGAAAATAAACTGGAGCTCAGACTGAACCTGGTGTACAGCACAGGTCATGTAAATATTGGAGGAAGGGTGATTAGATATGGGGATGAGGACTGGGACTAAAGGTCTTACTCTCAGTCGTCTGCAAAGCTGGCAGGTCTGTGGTCTCTCTCTCTGGAGGTCTGGAGGTTGTAGGTGCTGGAAGTCAAATATAAATGTTAGTACTGGTCTCCATCAGCTCCACATGAAGCTGGATCAGTCCTTTATTTCTTTAGAGTGGGAATTTCCTTGTCTTGGATGGTGTCTACAGTCACCAGGCTGTCCTTACCTGGTCCTATCTCAGCCTCCACTGTCCCCCCCTCATGCTTCACTGAGAAGACATATTTAAACACGCTCTCCTTTCTCTGAGGGATCCTCAGGGTGGAGGCTTTACATCCGGACTCATTCAGGTTCAGTAGTTTTCCCACAGCAGAGGGCAGCTCCTCCAGACCACCGTTCTTTGTTCGTCTTTTCCAGGGGATCTGGACCAGAGGAGGAGACATGGCTGAGGCCACACACAGGAGAGAGTTCTCCTCCTGCTGCTGGACTCTGGTGACTGCTGGGTACACTCTCACCTTGGGCCTCACCACCTCATCTGAAGAATACACATAAACACACAGAATTCTCCTCTGATTTTACTGTCATCACACTTTTTATTCAGTCATTCAACATAATTCTTCTGCTGAGTCTCTAAATGATTAAAGACACTCTGTGTTTATCAGCAGTACACTAGAAATCATCCTTCATCTCTGATCAGTCCCTACCATAAATATCTGTCTCTGTGATCATCTCTATCTTCTAGCTGATATCTGACATTGGTTTGGAGCTGGGCCATATACAACAGTTCAATAATCAGTGTGTAGAGACACACACACAACACTCAGCATGCTTTTCTCTACACAACAGCTACACTTGGTTTAACAAAGTGGAGGAATTCAAATCTACTGACAGACTCTATGGTTTAAGGAAAAACATAAACATAAATAACAAGAATGAAAGCCAGAGGAATTACAAGTTCTAGAGAAACAACTAGAAGGGATTTGTGGATTTTGAGTGTTTCAGGTTAGAGAGTTTAGTTATGAATAGATGGTTGGTGGGGTTTTGTTTTATACGTTTGACCTTTGACCTCTGTTTCAGACATTTACATGAAATTTCGCTTGTTGCTGTTAACATTTTTTCTGCAGGTTGTTTTCCACTGTTGGTCAAAATTATTTGATTTTATCTGATCTCCTGTTGTCATGTTTTGTCTTTTTCTACTTCTTTGGAATAAAACACTGTAATCAAAATCATGAAAAGCAAATGTAGACATCTTTTCTTGAACATATCTTAAAGTTTTATTTATTTATGTTTTTAACTGATAATCAATTAGAGAATCTTTACAGATTTAGTTCAATTATAAATGGATCAGGGTTGGTTTTTATTCTTCACCTCTGTTTAATGTTAATCAATATTAGCTCACTATTAACATTTTTATGACAACTTTTCCACTCTTAGTTCTGTTATTTATTTCTCTCTGTCTGAGAACAAGAACTAAAAAACAAATAAATAGATAAATAAATAATAAACAGACATGACTTTTATCTTTTAGACACAGAATCATCATGTCGATCATTTGGACTAAAATGTTTTTGGGTCAGTAAAGTAAAGGAATGACAAAATACAAATTGCTTCTACAATTTTAATTTAAGTTCTCAAGTGAATATTAAAAGTAAGAAATTTTCACAGATAAGCCATTCAAGTCATTTAATTGAATATCAAAAATAATAAAATATTTTTAAAATACATGTTAGAATCATTTATTCTGCATCTTTAAAAAATAAATAAATAATAAAATAAAATAGAACAAATAAAAATGTTAAACTAAATAAATAACATTAAATCAAAAGTTCCCAAAGCCTTTTTCTGGACCTTTGGACATAGAATAGATAATGTTTTTGTTTTTTGTTTGTTTTGTTTTGTTTTGTATCAGACCAGTATAGGAATGAAAAAATACAAAGCTGATCATTAACCAATGATCCGCTTTTTCATCGAATATAAAAAAAATATATATTTTTATGCATGTTGGAATAATTTACCATGAATCTTTTTTGTAAAAATAAAAAAATAAAAGGTTAAAAATATAAAATTAAACTGAAATTACTTTAGAAATAGCCAAGGCTGATTTTGTTTCTGTTTTTGTACTTTTTTTAAATTTATTTTTTTAACCTTTTTTCAGTCATAGAATAGATCATGTTAGGGGACAGAGTGTTTCTTTTTATCAGAAAGATAAAGGAATGGAAAAATGGATGATCAGTCGTCCAAGTCATTTCATCAAATATCAAAAACAAAAACATGAATTTTTTTATACATGTTGGAATCATTTCTTCTGTATCTTTTTAAAAATATAATAATTAAACAAAATAAATGTTTAAAACAATTTGAATTAAATTAAAAGTAGCGACAGCGTTTTTGGTTTTGTTTCTTTTTTTAGTTATTTGTTTTGCGTTCGGTTTTTGGACCGTTGTTCCAGACAAAGAAAAGATAATACCAGGGAGAATTTTATTTTAATTTTTTTTCAATCAGAACAGTAACGAAATGATAAGATACATTTTTGATTCTGAATTTTGCCATTTCAAATTCTAAAGAAATTTTTAAAAGTAACACGTTTTCTTGGTTGATCAGCCATTTTAATTTACTTTCATATTAAAAACAACAGCATCTATTTTTATACATGTTGGAATCATTTATGCTGCATCTGTTTATTGATTTTATTTTAATTTTTTAGCAGAAAACATAAAAGCTGACATGAAAACATGGATTCACATGAGGTCAGATTTATGGTTTATATATTAAAGTTTTCTTTAGATCAAAAAGTTGAATTCTTTTAGATTGAATCAGTTGAATGTAGAGTCTATTTAGTCAGATCTATGCTTTTCTGTTTTGTAGTTCAATCTCTCTCCACTAAATCAAAAGTTTGCTGAGTGACTGAGAGGAGTCAGAAGTGTTGGAACGGCTGAACCATGGTGTAAAAATGGACATTTTTATTCCTTCTCTTCCTGTAATATATGTCTTTGTGAGAAAACAGCAAGTTTGTGAAGGCTGAGAGAAAAGGTGGTGAACATGTGAATCTCACAGTCATTACTGAATGATCTTAGAGCTGTTTTAGAAGAGAACTGATGTGATCTACATCCCTATTTTTGAGGATTGTGATGGTGAAGACTGAGCAAACAAAGTCAGATTGAATCATCTCTATCAGCCTCAGCTGTAGCTGTTCTCCAAATGTCTGTGAATCAATAGTTCCTCTAAATGTTCAGCAGTTCCTCTGAGCTAGATGATCGCTTCAGTTTAATGAGACGTGTGGCATTTTCTCATCAAATGGTGTGAGAGTCAAATGTTTCCATGCTGAGTGAGGAGGATTGCTCTTTGACATCAAATCTCTTTTCTTATTTATTTGGATCCATTCAGACCTTTGAACATGTTCATGATCAGAGTTCATCATTGATCAGGATCAAATGACTATTTATTGTCTGCCATAACTGTAGATTTGTAATCTGCATCATTCTATGGAGATGTGCAGTGTGATTCAAGCTCTCTGAGGAATGATGAAGATTTTTAAACTAACAACAGCTGCATGGCAACAACAAATGTTTACTGATGATGACAAGAGAAAATAGAAAGGCTGAAAAAGCAGAAATCATGATCAAATCTGAAGAAACAGTTTATTCTTACCTGTTACAATCAGTTTAGTCCCAGAGCCAAAGATGAGATAGTCTCTCACAGTGATCCAGACTGGTACAAAAACCTCTGCACAGCTGAATATATCCAGATCATGAAGCAGGATCAAATTTCAGCTCTGGGATGTGTTTTTATTAGAGATGCACGATAATTATTGGTACTGATAAATTATCGGCTGATATTGCATATATTTGACATATTTCTATTATGCTGATAATAAAAATTAACCGATAAATCCACCGATAAGAAATGCGTTGTTTTCTTTCTCACGAGACTACACATTCTGAAACAGCAGGTGGCGCCGTGGTACGAGAGCCACTGATAAGCACCAGAGAAGAAGAAGGAAGCAGCCTCAGTGCTAAGAGGCTAACAACACGGCGGTACTGGCGGAGTTATTCAGTATTTACGGGGAGGATAACACGACAGTGTTTGTTTAATTTGCCCCGCAAAGATCCCGAAGAGTGGAAAAAAGTCCTCCAGTTTAACACAACGGATCTTATAAGTCACTTAAAAGTCTTCATCCTAACTACATTAAGACGGAGTGGCGTTAGCTGCAGTGTTAGCAGTGGGCATTAGGACTGAGCCAAAGGCTAATACAGAGCAGAGACTGCTGGATCAGCAGACATTGGAAACTGCAGAAAGTTCACCAGAGCCAAAAGGTAACGCTACTAATGACAGAATCAGTCTGACAGTCTCCTGATCCACCGCTGCTTTCATAGACGTATCCCTGCCTGCTCTGGTTGACGTGGTTTCATTCAGTCTGATCCACGTTAGGAACAGAAGTTTAGCCACAGACCACCGTGGACTTAACATTTTTAACCTTTTTCTGATATGACTTATGTCAGTGCATATTTTTAATCTTTATGTAAAACATCAGCTCTCTATTTCTGATTTAAGCAGCAAAAAAAATAAATAAAAATAAAAATAAAAACAACAACCCCAGACCCCCAAACTTCTCCATTTGTTAATCATGACAGCCTGTTATCTTTGTCTGATTCAACATTAGTCAGCTGAATTCTTGCTTAGTTTTTATTGAAATGTCACATTTGACCTCTTGTCAAGATAATTAAATTCATTTCAGGGGAAAAGAGGAAAAATGTTTGTCAGTTGTTTGTGTGTGTTGTACTTTGTTTGGTACAGACATGTTTTTAAAAAATGACAAAATGATGTAAAGTTAGAATTGTTCTTTGTTTTTTGATGTAAACAGGAGTGATGTCAGTTAGAATTAGTTATAATATCTTTGCTCGCTACATATTAACCCCTTCTTACCTACAGATGTGCAAAAACATACCGAATAAATGTATTATTTTAAATCAACAATTGAAAAGAAATTATCGGTTCTTATCAGTTATCAGCCATTGGGTGTAGGAAATTATCGGTTAAAGGGATACTTCAACATTTTGGCAAATTCGTCCATTGCCATAATTCCTATAGTTAGTAATAGGTTTGTTTCCTTTAGTTGTTGGTGCAAGCTGTTTCTAGATCTAGGGGGACCGTTAAACCAGCTGCACAGCTGCTTTCCCTCATCAAACTCATCAAATACACAATCCAACAACTCCAAAACGCTCTCGTGGACAAGTTGTGACCTGCACATTCACCACGCTATGAAATAATCATGGAGCATTATGAGACGGAGATGTTTTAAAGTTAAATGCAAAGCCGAAACTACACTCCAGACATGGCTGCTGCACTGTGTCACTCCACCCAGTGGTTTACTCAAGAAATAGTTCTGAGTATTGGCTTCATGTGTGGTAATGTTACATAATTATACGTTATTATTTCATAGCGTGGTGAATGTGCAGGTCACAACTTGTCCAAAAGAGCGTTTTGGAGTTGTTGGATTGTGTATTTGATGAGTTTGATGAGGGAAAGCAAAAATTCCGTCTGCTAACATAGCGTTAGCTGTGCAGCTGGTATATCGGTCCCCCCAGATCTAGAAACAGCTTGCACCGACAACTAAAGGAAACGAACCTATTACTAAGACTATAGGAATTATGGCAATGTGCAAATTTACCAAAATGTTGAAGTATCCCTTTAACGTATCGGTTCATAAGATACTTATCGTGCATCAGCAGTTTTTATAAAGCTGACTTCAACATGACTGTCTCTGGTATTATTGACACTAGTAGACTTCCTCTGAGGACCAGAATGTTGGTCAGTCCAATCATTGAGTCCACATGGATTTGAATGTTTGACCAACATTCTAAGGGTGCTTTCATATTGGGCCCAGTTGTTTCGAACCGGATTGTGGCGATTTTTCCCCCTCCCCCTCCCCCACCCCCGGGTTGCTTTCACACTAGCAACATCAAACTGTACCCGGGCGCACTTGCATATTTACTCAGTCTGAAACAGCAGGTGGCGGTATGCACGTAGCTGGTTTACAACCCCGCAAAGGAGGACAAAGAAGAAGAAGCTACCATGGCAACCACCGGGGTCATGACCTGAGCGAAGATTATTTTTGTTTTGACCCGGCAAAAAGTCCATCCTGCAGCCATGGATGATTAAAATCACTTTCAAGATGCCAGCACCTCCTCTCACTGACTCCAACTAGTGTTCAACTGTAAGGTGAGTCACAACAGATCGTTTATTGACTGGATTCTGATGATTTCTGCCCTTTATTGAGGAAAAATGTGAACAAATTGCCACGCTGTGGAAAGAAGTTTAGTTTTTACGATGATGTCCATCAAGCTGATATGACGCTCTGTCCCGTATCGAGCGCGGTTGCATCCACATCTCATCTGAACCGTGCCAGAGTCCACTTGAAACGCACCTGAGACCACCTCCCCAAGTGGGCCCGGTGCCTGGGTGAGGATTAAAAACATCTTTATCTTTTATTTGAATGTTGGCAGTGAAAAATGGAGTGTTTAGTTTTTACTCTCCAGTGTTGTTGGGGATTCCTGATTATGTTTAAATAAAGTTCAGGTTTGGTGACTTAAATGTAAACATGCTGGAACTCACCAGAATTTTTATGTGTCAGAAATCATGAAAAAATTCTAATACCACTGCCATTCTAATCTTACTGTCAATAATCTTTCCTAGTCTTTGTCATTTGTAGGTTCTATATTTGAAAAAAACTTCTGAGACGGATTTTATCTGACCATCCGCTTCTAGTCACAACCCTGAAATTGTGGCTGAGGTGCCCTGGGAAATCCTATCTGATTGGATGTTGGTCATCTTTGGATGTCGGATGTTGCACAGGCATGTGCAACTAGGCTCATGGCCACTCTTAGAACACCAGATTCTCCTGTTGATCCTGAGTCTTGATTTTCTAAGTGGTAGATTCGGTCTCGAGTGATGCCTTGGTCGTTGTTGGTGACTACAGTCATACCACTGGTACTGACAGGGAGGGCTATGAGGCATGTGTTGGTCCACACGGCTCTGGACATCAAGATGAAATCTCATCAAGGCTCAGCTCTGGACTTAGTATCCCAATGATGGCGTCATAAATAAGGGGACTAACCATGTACTCTTAGGTGGATGCTAAAGGCTGCTTCAGGGACTGCAGGATTGTCCCAGTTCTTTAGCAGTGACCATCAGCTCCTGGTCTCAACCCTGAAACTGTGGCTGTGGTGCCCCAGGAAGGCTGACTCTGGCTGAATCAGATTAGATGTCAGATGTTGCACAGGCGTTTGTGGCTGGGCTCGTGGCCAATCTTGGAACACCAGATGAGTCTTGAGATCCTGAGTCTCTCTGGGCAGCTTCAAGTCTGGTATCCTGTCTGCTGCCATTGAATGCATCCTGAGGTTACAGAGGAGGAGGGGGGATCTCGTCTCAGAGGAAACCGTTGATATCATTGAGGTAAGTTTCAGTTTAACATCTGTTAACCCTCTACTCATGCCTCAGTCTCCTGCCAAGGTTGGAGTTGCCATCAAGTCTTGTCCTGCAACTCGATGTCTAACAAGCAGTGGTCAGTAGGTGTCTGCTCCAAAAATCTGCATGCCACAGTTGACTGATCTCCATAGGGCCAGTGCGATAGGGCAACTTCAAGCTGGTGTTCTTCAAAACCAAGTTACAGCATTGTTTGGAGTGAGTCCT
Organism: Cheilinus undulatus; assembly: GCF_018320785.1. Lineage (NCBI taxonomy): Eukaryota > Metazoa > Chordata > Actinopteri > Labriformes > Labridae > Cheilinus > Cheilinus undulatus. The sequence goes on from NC_054877.1 coordinate 46,589,607, forward strand.
AGTACCATCTCCAAACTGAAGGCCAAGTCCCTTATAACGGGGGATGTCAGAGACACGATGCGAAGTGGGCGTCCCAAGAAGAAGACACACCAGGAAGACGGTTTCCTCACGCTGTCAGCTCTTTGGTACCTCAGGCTGTCTTCTACAGCAGTCAAGGTTTGCAGGATGAAATGGCTGACGGCTCCCTGCCCAGACAATCTGGAACAGACTGCACACAGCCAATCTCTGGTCTCATAAGGCTGCCAGGAGGCCCGCCATGATTACCCTTCACCGTCCATGAAGGCCCGTTTGCGCTGGTGTAGGAAGAGACTCGGCGTCACTCAGACATATTACTTTAAAGGAAATACAGATCAATATTGATAAACTTGTTGCAGCTTAAAAACCCTGTTTAAAGAGGAATAAACTGAGCATTAATCCTTGTAGAATGAAAACTTAATCAAGAAATTAAATCACATATTTAAATAAATAATTTAAAACAATAGAAAAGCAATAGAACATTTAAAAAGCAATTCCAGCATAAATTAGGGAATAAAGGTTAAATGAAAAAAGGGTGTAACACAATTTTCTGGTGGAAATTAGTATCAGTTAAAATTCAGAGATGATCATGTAGTCACATGACCTTCATGACACGTTTTAAAGTTTGGGAACAGTTAGTGTTTTATTATCAGTCAGTCAGTGTTTATTATGGATCATTAAATAACAGGTGAAAAAAAAGCTTTCTGAAAAAAGTTTTTAAGGACAAAACTGGAATCATCCAAAAAAGCAGTGACATAAACGTGTCACACTGGCACCTGTCTGCTGCTTACAATGAAGGAGAGAAGAGGAGGAAAGGCAGGATTACGTGCTGCAGCAGTATGAAGGTAGGCCAAAGAAATGCATGTAAATCAATGATTTTACTGTTTAAAACATTTTCAAATAATGATCCATAGCTGGACGTCGCAGACATCACTGCCTCCCTCTGTAAAAACATGCTGGTGTTATAACGTTTCACCCATGACTGCGTTATCCTGACGTTTACTTGCCAGGTGGAAAGGCTTTTAAATAACTTGGAAAATAATAATTAAAAGCAAAACAATGTCGGCTGTAACAGTTACAACAGTAAGCTACTTGCCTCAGACACATTTTACCCCGCTGAACCGCAGTATCCGGACGGCAGATCAGAGGACGATGTCTTTAGAGCTCATCAAAAAAACGCTGATAAGCTTTGTGCAGATTGTGCAAATAAATATTTTTTGCACACTGTTGGTTCAGAAAACCAGGACAAAGTTTTGTATAAATTGTCATGAGAACTAAACCTTAATCTCACTTTCACTCGCAGCGTGAGTCTCCGCTGCATCAGAGAGCGGGGGGCAAAGAACGAGAAGTAGTAGAGCCGATCCTACGATAAAACAGATTAAGCAGATCGCCAATACATTACATTTCTTCACGATCTGAGATCATCTTAAGTTCAAGTATCTCGGGTCTTGTTCACGAGTGAGTGAAGAATGGAGCGGGAGATTGACAGGCGGATCGGCGCGGCGTCGGCAGTGACGCGGTCTCTGCATCAGTTTGTCCTGGTAAAGACAGAGCTGGATGAAGTGGCCAGGGAGAGGGAAGTCTGGGCGTCCCTGTTTAAGCTGCTGCCCCCGCGACCTGACCCCGGATAAGTGGAGGAAGATGGATGGATGGATTGGAATCGGTGCATCTCTGGTTTAAGTAGCTCCAAGAGCACAACATTGTTGAAAGAGAAAAACATTTTTATAGATTTAGCCTCTTAAAGCAGGGGTTCTTAACATTTTTGACCTCAGGGCCCAACCTTTCCAGTACAGAGGGACCTGGGGCCCATTTAAATTTTAACATTGAATTGGTAATCATACTCTTGGTTCGATTTGTATCCAATAACTACATCTAATGTACCTCGATCAGATGGAAGAGAAAGAGGAAAAGAGACACGAGTGCTGCTGTGCTCCTGTTAATGTATGAGTATTTAAGACAATAACAGAGAACCGTGCCTGTCTCTACAGCAGTGGTACTCAATCTTATTTTACCAAAGAGCCACATTGTTGAAAAAAAACTTTAGCGAGAGACACAATACAAACCAGGAATTTAAGGTCGATAATAGATCAGATAATCTGTAGTTAAAATGAAATAAAACAGTGTATTGGTGGATAATTATGAGGTTAAATGGGATACAAATGTCTGTATAATGTCAGATGAAACAATATGTCACTGATTTTTATTTTTTCTTTTAATTTATCACAGACATCAGGCTAAAACCTTGTATCTCAATTTTTCATGATTTTAATTTGGTTTTATAAATCAGTGCTATTGGTCAGTCTTAACTGCCAGTGGTTTTAACTCATTTTAAATCAATAAAATATGTCAAAAGATAATTTTTTTCATTCCATGAAAAGTGGTCATTTTGGAGATACCAGTCTTTGGCCCAACACCAGCGTTATGAAAGTTCCACCTGGCCTGAAGACTTTTGTAAATATTAGAATGAGCTGAGTTTGAGCTCTGAGATGCGTTTCAAAGAAAATGATGAATGATGGTTGGCTATTTGGGTATTTATATCTCACATTGGGGCATTTACTGGAGTTCTGTGGCTTTATTAACATAAAAGAGATGTTTTCTCAGTTTTTCCACTCATTATTAATCCTGCAGCTCTCCAGACACATCGTTTCACCCTGCCTCATTTTGGAGCTTTGGTTTTATATTTCTGCTCTTTTGACAATATTTATGATCATTAGTGAATTAAAGATCAAATAAAACACCCACGTTTGGACAACTTTTACTAGACATGACGTTATCTCCACGTGTGATCCGTGTGTGTTATGCTCGTTGATGACGCGCATTGGCACAATTGTCATAAGATCTGTGTGTGAGAGCGCATCGGCAGGAAGTGGCTGGTGAAAAAGTTAAAACGAGGAAATGGGAAGCTTCAGATTAAACACCTCGATGAATGAACAAACTGAAGAGACGCACCACCGGCGGACTTCCTCTTCTCTCTTCTCTTACTCACACTCCTCCGTCGAGCGCATCCGACCGTAATAAAATACGGATTTAAAATAATAAACGCTTAAATATGGAAGTTAAAGCCTGTCTTCTGTGTGTGGGTGAGTGATTTATTGATGTGACCTATCGTGAATCTTTACTGATGACGGTGTTTAGCTTCATAAAGGGTTTTACTTAAGGTTTTGTTTTTTTCAAGCAAGCTTTAAAAAAGCCGCAACTGGTTACTAAAGAGCCACATGTGGCTCGAGAGCTGCGAGTTGAGTATTACTGCTCTACAGCCTTATGCCTCATATCAGTGAATGTGTGAAATTATACCTCATTATAAACAACTCATGCATTACATCAACAGTCTTATTCATAACTTCTGCTCTGGACTCGCGGCTGTCTTCTTCTGCTTGTTTGAGCTTGTTAGTCAACTGACTAACACATTACTGCCACCAAGTGGCGGGGAGGTGTATTACAACTGAGCGTCTCGCGGCCAATACTTAGTCCTCGCGGCCCTCACGGCCCACAGGTGAAAAAAAGGATTTTGGTCGCGGCCCCATGGTTAAGAATCACTGTCTTAAAGTGCACTAGTTAGATGTAGATAACTTTGAAATGAACATTTGTTTTCTCCCGGGGGAGCATGCCCCCAGACCCCCCTAGAAAGGTGACAGTGTCCATGATCATACTGGTACCACCTCTGCCTCAATGTGAGCCAGGAAAAACCCTGAGAATATTTCACTGAATATCATCGTTATCAAACATGAAATATCCAAGATCATCTCTGTCATCTCTCCTCCACTGACCAATAAAAACCAAAAAGGGAGTGAACTCTGTTATCAAGTTTAATCAAAGACCTGATCAATGAATAGATGTTTGAAAAAGCATGCACCTTTGTATGAATGACTTAAAGAATTGTTCAACCTCTGCAGCTGTATTAGTGTTAGACTCTTTGTGTTCATGACATGTCAATGATTTATTTAATTTTTGTACTTTAACCTTTATTTAAGCAGGAGACTAAAGAGATTCAAATGTCTTCATGAAGAGAGTCCTGGCAGACAGACAGTAGCACATCTACCAAAGTTACAGGGAGGAGTAGTACTACACAGCAGACATAGTCCAGGAGACATAGACAACATGCATTTAAAGACACAAGAGAACAGATTTCAGCAGCTAATATTGAGCAGAATCCAGCACATATAGAGGTGTGGAGCAACAATAAAGCTGCTGTCATCAATAAAGTTTGATCTCTGATTTGACTTTCCAGTGGTCCTGTCAGCAGTGATGAAATAAATCCCTCAGTGTCTGTGACTCTGGCTGAGATGGAGGTGAAACATGTGAACCTGGATGTGGTTTACTGCTCTCTTCATGTTACAAACTCTGACTGACATCTGTTCATCTGAGGGTTTTTGTTCAGGCTCCTCGCTTCATTTCTCACTGTGGGGACCAGAATACCAACAGGAGCAGAAATATGAGGCTGAATGAGAGAGTTTAACTCTCTGGATCTGCAACTCCCAGCCGTTCCCTTTATTCACAGATGAGAAATCATCTTTCTGAGGATGATTGTAGCGTTTATCTAAAGCTCCAGAATTTCTGTTAATATCAAGAATCAGTCTGAATGTTTCTGACTCTTTCTTCTGGTACCAGTATACATAGCTACCACACTGGTCAGTTCCTCCACATCTGAATGAAACTTTTTCACCGACTCTCCTGGTCAGTGTTAAATCATCCTGAATCAGCTCTGTCGCCGTGGAAACCAGCGCTGCAGACAAAGACACACACAGGTGAAGGTGAGTGTGACAGTGTTTGGTAAAGGTGGAGTTTTCTGTCTCCTGATTGGCTGGAAACTCTCACCTGAACACAGACAGCACAGGGCAGCAGCTGGGAGGAGAAGCATTCTGTGCCGTGGTGTATCCTCTGGAGAACCTGAGGAGAAGTGACGCTCTGACGCTGCTGAGGGCAAACCAGGACGAGCTGAGACATCAGAGGAGGAACACCTGATTCTGACACGGCCTCACATCTCCCATCAGCCCTTGCGGTGGAGAGATAAGGCTGTGCAGCGACAGCAGGCCGGATCTTATTGCACAGAATAAAAAGCGTCTGACAGTAGATGACCTTTAACCTCCAGGACCCAGGTGTTCGAAAGTAACCTGAGCACATTACATTTATTGCATTACATAAAATCCTGACAGCTGGACTTTCAAAACAAAATACAATCAGAAATCTGATTAGAGTAGGAAATCCAGTTTGATGTAAAATCTCAGGATGATTGTAGTGAAGAAAATGTTGTAAGTGTTCATCAGTGAGTTCTAAAGGCAGTAATAGAATAAGTCTGTCTGATGTTAAGGACTGTTTCTCTCTCATGGACATTTGTCCCTTTGTTTTGTCTCACCATAAATAAAAATGCTACAAAAACTAAACTATATATCATAGATTTAGTTGTCTGTCTTTCTGCTGTTGGCTCAGTGTCACATGATCATATCCAGCTCTTCCTATCGGCTGTTTTTTGTATTTTAAAGCAGTGTTTTAGAAGGAGCACCTCAGTGTGCTGCTGGAGCAGACTTTGAAGTTGAAGGAGAAAGAGCTCCACCTTGTGGTCAGTTTGGAGAACTGCAGAGATCCCCTGATGATGCTGCTATTTGTCATCATGATGAGCATCATGGTGATGTTGTTATGTGTTGTTTTGCTGGTGATACAACAGCGCCATCTTGTGGAGAATCAGGAAATCAGCTTTCACCAACATGCATCCTGTTCAGTTTCACATTCAAACAAACTTTCAAAATAAGAAGAGGAAGTACAAATGACATCTACAGCTGAGCATCAGATCTACGTCTGTTACTCCTCTTGCTGCTGATGTTGTTTTCATCCTCATTTTTTCTAAAAGCCTCATAGATAGCTCATTGGGCAAGTCAAAACCTTGATCTTACCACTTGTTTTTGACTCAAGTTTTTAGCCGTTTTCACCCTCAGTATAAAGTTGTAGCAGAAAAGAAAAGAGCACAGCAGTCAGTAGTTTTTGTTGAATCCAGCCTTTATTAATGATATAGTTCTTGATGGTTCTACATCACATCAGCAGCCTTAATAGCCTCATAACAAATGGGCTGGAGCCACAGAACGACCCATTCTGGAACAGAAAATATTGACTGATGTCAACGTGGGGCTCGAAATGAAAATATATCTCAACAAAAGTCATGAATTTATAGAAAAAAACCTGTACATTGCTATATTTTGTTTTCCATGAGAGATGCAGCACTAAACAGCTTCTCACATTTCAGATAGAAACCTAAAATTTGAGTGCACTCAGACCAGACTATAACCCTCTGACTTTAAAGCAGAGCAGGCCTCTGTCCCACCAATCCACGACTCTGACTTATTTTGTAAGAACGGGAAAAACAAAGGACAATTTCCTTTTATTTTGAAGGGCCCACTTTATTAGTTTTGTTGTTCATGCAAATGTCAAATGCATTCACTTGTTTACAAGTTTTAGTAAAGTCCACACAAATGTAGAGCTGATCTTGTGTGTGGTTAGGATTGTTCTCCTCTCAGTGCATGCTCCTTAGAACCTAGAGTGACGTGTCATTATCCAGGAGTGGCTTCCATTTAGTAACAAACAGCAGTGATGCAGTGAGTTTCTGCAGCCACCAGAGGGCAGCAGCTTCATAAATATATTTACATTCCCTCAATAGAAGCTTCTATAGGCCCTAAAAAACACATGAGGAGAATCAGCATGAATCATGATGTGAAAGCTCCATCACTACTGCATTATTGATCACATTGATTGATGCTTTCTGCTCCATTTCAGCACACTTTGGTGATCAGGATCAGAACAATTTCATGAGTTCATATGTAGCTGATCAAAATGCCTCTTCAGCTGCCGACTCAAACACAGAGACACGCAAATGAAGAGCAGAAAAGTCCAAGAATGTTGTCTCCAGGTGGCTCTCAGTCTTTGTACTGAAGAAAAAACTCTTTTTGGTAACAACAGACAGTCCCATTTAAAATGTGAGAAGAGTTCCTGAGTGAGAGCAGCAGCAGATCTAAATCTATTCTCTGTGGTTATTAGGGTTGGTAAAAACAGTTGAGAGCAGAGCAGCACTTCCTCTCCTGCTGTGTGGGTTTCTGCTCTGCAGCCTCTTCACCGTTAGCTGAGGGTTTTCACTTTAACAACACCAGCACAGTTACAAGAAAAGGTCAACACAGCCAGCATTTTTCCAACAGTCTGACTGATAAAGTCACTGCAGGACAATGGAGTCAAATGTGTAGTTTAAAAGCATCCTGCTGTGCTGTTTGTTCATCTCTATAAACAACAGTATCATCAGCGTAGAGCTTTACTTTCACACTGACACCATTATTCTAAAGTTTCCAGCACTGAACCTGACTGCATGACAACACCATGTGACATATTTAGCTTTATTTTCATGCTTTCTTATCCTTGTCAGACTTTTGATACAAGTACATATAACAGCATTTTTTTCTGCACTGAGGTCAAATATTCAAACACAGACACTAAACATTTCTCAGTTTATTGAAAAAGCTCCATGAAAATGAGAAAAATGTTCCACACTCTGCATGATGCAAGAAAAACAAGCAGAGGAATAACAAATGCAATTCTGATATTATTTCTATCACACAGCTACTAATTTCCACATGACATCATTTACAATCTAGTGAGTGGAAAAACTCCATTAGAAGCAATAATGTTCACTCTGAGTATATCTGCTTTTATTTGATATCTAAATGTGCAGGATACATGAACACATGTTGAATGAGTTTTTAGCTAACTACTGCATATCTTTGACTCTGATTTGAAGACAGTCAGTCAGCTGTTGTGCGGTGGATGGACGGTGTGTTGTTGGTTAGGGTTCCTCAGCAGACAGCGTCAGCAGACAGAGTCCACAGCAGTACACCAGACTCTTCACTATCAGCACAGAGTACAGCAGAGTCAGCAGCCTCACCCTGCACTCAGACCTGAAAGGATCATCTGAAACAGACAAGTCCAACAGAAATGTCATGATCCCTCTTCTCTATGACAGTGTCTACAAACACCAAGCTGCCGTTACCTTGTCCAGTCGCTGCCTCCTCTGAGCCGCCCTCATGCCGGCCGGAGCACAAGTATTCATACGGGTTGATCTGTTGGTCTTTGTGAAATGAGACTGAGGTGGAGTTCCCCTCGTGCTCCACAGAGCAGAGGTATTGATACTGGTTGATCATGGTCTGATTGATCAGTAAGATGGAGCTGGTTGGTCCTGACTCTCTGATCTCCAGCTGCTCTCCCTCAGCAGGGGGAACTTCCTCCAGAGGACCGTTGTCCTTCTGTCTTTTCCAGGAGATCTGGACCAGAGGAGGAAACATGGCTGAGGCCACACACAGCAGAGGACTCTTCTCCTCCTGCTGGTCTCTGGATGCTGCTGAGTACAGGCTCACCACGGGCTCCAGCACCTCATGATCTGAAGAACACATAGAAAGACATGAAGCCATCAGACCAAAAAAGTCCTAATCAAAAACATGAAAAGTACATTTAGCCATCTTCTTAAAAACATTTTAATTTTTTCATCTGATAATAATAATAATATTAATTGTTATCACTATTATTATTATCAGCTGATATAAAGTTAGAGAATCTTTACAGATTCAGTTTTATTATAAATGGATCAGGTTGGTTTTTGCTCTTCACCTCTGTTTGATGATGTTAATCTTAGCTCACTACTGACATTTTTATGACAACTTTTTCACTCTTGTTGTTTATTTTCTGTCTGTCTTAGAACATGAAATAAAAAAATTATTTAAAATGTTATAACAATATCAAAGAATAAAATAAAAAGTAGCCACTCTTTTATTATGTATTTAGTTTTTTTTTTGTTTGTATCTTTGGACCTTTATTCATATCATAGGGTAGATAAAACTGGGAGGTAAAAGTTGTTTTTTTGTCTGATAACTGAACGAAGGCCAAATACATACATTTTTGCAATTTCAGATTCTCAAGTGATTATTTAAGTCAGATATTTCCACAGATGATCAGCCATTTGAAGTAGCGTACTTGAATTTCAGAATCAATTACATGTATTTTTAATACATTATGGAATCATTTATTCTGTATCTTTTTAATAAATTAAAATAAAATAAAATAAAAAAATAATTTAAAAAATGTAAACAAAATAAATAAATCAGATTAAATTAAATGTAAAGAAGCCACAGCTTTTTGTTTGTTTTGTGGCCTTTTCTTCCAGGCATAGAATAGATGATGTTGGGTGAAAACTTTTTTTTTGATCAGATAAGAAAAGAAATTTTAAAAATACAAAATTTCCACAGATGATCAGCCATTCAAAGTAGTGTACTTGAATATCAAAATCAATTATATGTATTTTTTAATACATGTTTCAATCATATATGCCGTATACTTTTTTTTAATAACAATAAAATGAAATAGAACAAAAAATGATAGAAATGTAATTAAAATAAATAAATTGAATTAAATTAAATTTAAAGAAGCCACGGCTTTTTGTTTATTTTGTGGTCCTTTCTTTCAGGCATAGAATAGATAATGTCGGGTGAAAACTTTATTTTTTTTTGATCAGATAAGAAAATAAATTGAAAAAATTCAAAATTTGATTTTGAATTTTTCAGTTTCAGATTCTTAAGTAACTTTTAGTGTAAAAATTTCCACAGATGATCAGCCATTCCAAGTCATTTTCATGAATATTTTAAAAACAAATACATGTATTTTTATACATGCTGGAATCATTTATTCTACATCTTTTTATAAAATATAATAAAATGAAATAAAAATTAAAAATATGTAATAAATCAATAAATAAAATTAAATAAGAAGCAGCCACAGCTTTTTTTGTTTTTGTTTGTTTCTTGGATCTAAGTTCCAGGCAAAGAATAGATCACGTTTGGGGATTTTTTTTGTTTGTTTAGTTCAGATAAGTGAAAGAATGACAAAATACAATTTTCATTCTGAATTTTGAAATTTCAGATTCTCAAGTGATGTTTTTAAAGTAAGACATTTTCACAGCAGATCAGACATTTTAATTATCTTGAATATTAAAAACAAAATCATGTATTTTAATAAATGTTGGAAAAATTAATTCTGCTTTTTTTGATGAGTAGTTATTAATTAAAATTACAAAAAAAATCTCAAAAAATAAAAATAAATTAAATTATAATTAGCCATGGCTGTTTTGTTTTCTATTTATGTTTAGTTCAGTTTTTTTGTTTGTTTGTTTGTTTTGTTTTGCTTTTTAACCTATTTTTCCAGGCATAGAATAGTTTTTTTCTGTCAGATAAGTAAGGCAAAAAAGAAACATTTTTGATTCTGAATTTTTGCAATTTCAGATTTCCCAGCAATTTTGAAAGTAAGACATTTTCTTGGACCATCAGCCATTTAAATTTACTAAAATATTTAAAACAACAACATGTTGGAATAATTTATTCTGCATCTTTTTCTTGTTTTCATTTTAATTTTTCAGCAGAAAACATAAAAGCTGACATGAAAACATGGATTCACATGAGGTCAGATTTATGGTTTGTATTTTAAAGTTTTCTTTAGATCAAAAAGTTGAATTCTTTTAGAACTCTTAATTCAAACAAAAATCTAATGTGAACTAAAATGCTGTGTAGTGAATGTAAATGATTGAATCAGTTGAATGTAGAGTCTATTTAGTCAGATCTATGCTTTTCTGTTTTGTAGTTCAATCTCTCTCCACTAAATCAAAAGATTGCTGAGTGACTGAGAGGAGTCAGAAGTGTTGGAACGGCTGAACCATGGTGTAAAAATGGACATTTTCATTCCTTCTCTTCCTGTAATATATGTCTTTGTGAGAAAACAGCAAGTTTGGATCAGGATCAAATGACTATTTATTGTCTGCCATAACTGTAGATTTGTAATCTGCATCATTCTATGGAGATGTGCAGTGTGATTCAAGCTCTCTGAGGAAGATTTTTAAACTAACAACAGCTGCATGGCAACAACAAATGTTTACTGATGATGACAAGAGAAAATAGAAAGGCTGAAAAAGCAGAAATCATGATCAAATCTGAAGAAACAGTTCATTCTTACCTGTTACAATCAGTTTAGTCCCAGAGCCAAAGATGTAGTACCACTGATTCGTCCAACCACAGTGATCCAGACTGGTACAAAAACCTCTGCACAGCTGAATATATCCAGATCATGAAGCAGGATCAGATTTCAGCTCTGGGATGTGTTTTTCTAAAGTTGACTTCAACATGACTGTCTCTGGTATTACTGACACTAGTAGACTTCCTCTGAGGACCAGAATGTTGCTCAGTCCAATCATTGAGTCCACATGGATCTGAATGTTTGACCAACATTCTTGGTCTCCAGAGGATTGACCTCATTCATTCAGAATACTACAACAGGGCTCGACTGTAAATGACAGTAAGGAAGACAGAAAAGGTGAGGATTCAAAACATCTTTAGCTTTCATTTGAATGTTGGCAGTGAAAAATGGAGTGTTTAGTTTTTACTCTCCAGTGTTGTTGGGGATTCCTGTTTGTCCTTGTTATTCAAGGACTCAGCTTTTTAAATGAGTCTGACATTCAGAGTCTGGACTCCAGGAGAAATAAAATGTATTCAAATGCTTCTTTTGTTTAGATAAATTGCAAGTTCTGTGACTTTAATGTAACCATAACAAAACTCACCAGAAGTTATACTTCATGAGAAAATTCAAATATCATTGTCACTATAATCTGATTTCAGAATCCCTCTGCTCTGATTTTGTGGTGATTTTGATCTGATTTAAGTGGACGTTGCACAGGTGTTTGTGGCTGGGCTTGTGGCCACTCTTGGACCACCACATGTCTCTAGAGATCCTGTCTCTGTCTGGGCCAGGGGTTGGAAACCTTTTCTGTTGAAGAGCCATTTTTACCTGTACCCCCTTCCAGAAAATCTTTGAGGAGCCGCAGAAACACATTTGAACCTCACAATGAAGGTGATGCAGTCATTTAAGTCTCTCCCTATCAACATCACTGATTTAGCAAAGGTCTAGAGATCCTGGGACTCTCCGGGTGGACTTCAGGTCCAGGACCCTGGCTGCTGCCATTGAATGCATCCCAAATTTATGGGAGGGAGCTCATCTCTGATGAAACCTTTGATATCTTTGAGGTGAGTCGCAGGAAAGGACTTGAGGGTAAAAGTGAACTGGGAAGGAGACTGAGGCATGAGCAGGGGTGGAAAGTAACTCATGACATTTACTCAGATTACTGTACAACAGGCCCATGACCCCTCCCTCCAGGTATCCTCCTAAGTGACACCTCCATTATGTATGCAGTTGCCTCTGGCATCTGGACCAGCTCTCCGGGTCCTGAGTACCCAGAATGCTGTGAGCTGGATCAGTCTTGTTGGTGCTTCTGGCCATTAGTCATCGTCCAGACCTCACAAGACTAGAGGAAGACTGGAAGGACCAAGGACCAGAAGGTTCTGACTTTCACCTGCATCCTTAGATACCAGGAACACCACACTGTCTTGCTCAGTGAGCCCATCGCCCCATGCCTGAGACCAAGTCTGTGGTTGAGCTCCGCCTCGCAGTCAGAGGATCGATGGCTTACGCTGCCAAGGTAGGTGACCTGCTCTGAGACTTCCACCATTCAGACACAGATTTGATGATAGCATCCAAGTCCATACAGGTACTGAAGAATATAGGGGCTAAGATGACCCCTGTCTCACCCCAGGATTAACTGGGCAGAAGTCAGAGGTGGATCCATCACACTTCACAGCACTCTCTGGACCAGGATATAGAGCAGATATCAGCTGGATGATGGCTCCTGCAGAGCTTGAGGATCCTCCCAAGTATCTCAACTCAGAGAGGTGAACGTCTTCTGGAAGTCAACACGGGCTGAAGAACATGGATCCTGTCCAGCAGTATCAGTATGAGGACTGAGAGAAGTGTAACACCCCTGTAGTTGTTACTCTCATTAACATCACCCTTTCCCTTCCAGACTGGAACAACAACGCCCCTCTTCCAGTCAGGAGGATGATGCCTGTTCTCCATTAGGGATGTCATGACTACAGATTTTCTTGGTGCAATTATTGTCAGAGAAATTATTGCAATTTTACGATTATCACGATTATTTTTGTATTAATTAATTTCACACTACCATGAATAAGTAAAATCACATCAACACTCCTTATAGGTCTTGAATTTTAATTTACTTCCATCTTAGGATGCTCTCTTAACAAAATAATATATCAACAATGTAAAGCAACCAAACATTACAAGAAAAAAGATAATTATCCCGTTTGGATGGACCACTCCAGTGGTCTTAGCTGAGTAGTGTTGGTGTTAAAAAGCTATAGTTCAGTCAGTCACATCTATTTTATATCCCTCAAATATAAACACATTCTTCATATTCACAACTACATTTATTTAAGTTTCTCATCAAAAACTAAATGTTCACATTTTTATGTGGCATTTGAACACATCATAACATATACTGTATAATACAGTCGTCTAATTTAATGAGGTTACCTGAACGCATCATATTTTCCGTCTTCAGCTCGTAAAGTTCCCTAATTAACTTCAATTCTGCCGATTCCACCGCAGATTTCTACACTGGATTAATATTGTTAACAAACAGGACTGTCTCAAAGTTTTGGAGCATTTATCAGCATTTCTCTGAGCAGCTGAAGAAGAAAACTGTTCTGAGGCAGCTGAAATGAGGGATATGAGCCAGTTACTCCCAGCACTAGAGGATATGATGGCGTGCGACTCACAGGCAGCGTCTTTTTTCCTCAAGCCGACAGTTTAAGGTACATTCTTGTTTGATGTGATGCTTGAAACTTCTAGTTTATGTTCCCCTTGAAAGAACTGATGTATGTTTTTACACCAGTCTTATCTTAAAATGACGTTAGGTCACAGAGCCTGTCAGACTCGATAGCAGTGTCGATAAGCTAAAACATTATTGATTTTGGGTATTTCAAAAACACAGAACCGGGTACTTACGGACCTGGGTTTTGATCCCCATCCCTAACACTGACACGACTTAACCCAGTTACTATTTACCTTTACTTTGGCGTACAATGCCAAGTGGTTATCCCGCAGGTGCTGAAGTACTGCCTGATTTCACGGCAACTTTTTTGTGGCATGTTTTAAATTTAGGCTGGCCATCTTCTACAATGACACTCTGGTCATTTTTTTGTATCCAAAAAAATCCCACGCGGCTGACTTCAACCATTTATTCAGAGGGAACAGATCTTCCTCTTCCATGCTGTAGCGTGTTTGGGACTGTGACACACCTCCGCCTGCAACTGCACAACGCAACAGGAGGCGGTGACACACGGTTGTTGTGTAACTTTGTTTTCGTTCCGGGCGAGTTGCGCTGACGTACCAATATGGTTCCCGGCATAATATGTTCTGGAAATTGACAGTATTTAGGAAATGTTTAATGCCGCAATTAATCATGAAAACGAGTAATCATGCCATCCCTATTCTCCATACAGAGCAGATGAGAGCATGGAACCACGGGAGGGAGGTTTCACCACCACCTTGACTATCTCAGCCTGGATCCGGCATACACCTGTTGGTTTCTCAGACGTCAGCTGGTTCACTGCCCATGGAGTCTCCTCCACAGTTGGTGGATCACAGCTCTCAGGTGGGTCCACACTCACTGCGTCTGCAGCATCCATTTGGAGCTCACGATGGGGAAGATCTGCCTGATACAACTCTCAGGAGCCAGACCATCATTCCTTGATGTCTGACTCCTCTGACAGCATCGTGCCATCAGGAGCCTTTACTGCAGATCAGCATGGAGAGGATGCATCTGTCTCAGCCAGGCAGGTATTACCTGTCCCCAGGTGGCCCTCTACTGTCTGACCCAGTCTTGCCCTTTGATTCACCTCAATGATATCAACAGTGTCTTCTGAAATCAGTCCCCCCCTCCTAGTCAGTAACCTAAAGATACATTCAATGGCAGCAACAGCTGAACCAGTAATAGGTGTTTCCACCCACACTAGTCTCCCAGTGCCAGAGAGCCTCACCTCAGACACGAGAGCAACAGCAATCCAAAGCTGAGCCAGCTCTCTTAACATCACAAGTATGCAACAGGACCACAGGATTTTCAAAATAAAACATACAAAAGATTAGTTCAGGAAGTCCAGATTTATCTAAAAAAAAAGATGCAATAAAAGTTTTACATTGTTCAAACAAAGCAGCATTTTTACTTTAGTTGATATTTCAGACATTTTTATAGAAATGTTGCTGCAGAATGCTGTTTTGGTTCAGTGAAAAAGAAGGTAAGGTTCACATTAATGTTGTGACGGTTCAAGTCTTTATCTTCAGAATATTTCACCAAATATCATCGTTATCAAACATGAAATATCCAAGACCATCACTGTCATCTCTCCTCCACTGACCAATAAAAACCAAAAAGGGAGTGAACTCTGTTATCAAGTTGAATCAAAGACCTGATCAAATAATAGATGTTTGAAAAAGCATGCACCTTTGTATGAATGACTTTAAAGAGATAACAGAGATGTTTCCATGCTCTGTCTCATCAACACACATTTGTCTTCCTACTTCCACTTCTACCTTGAAGCTCAGAGGATGTCATGGGCCCAGGCTGCACTCAAACACACATTTTGAAGAGACAGGACGTTAAGAAGTGCCTTTACACTCCTACTGGCTGACAAGTACCCTACCACATCACCAACATACCGTCCCCAAGTCCAGATCCATCATGCCCAGGACTTCCTGATCCAGTTGACTCAGACACGCTCCCTGAGTCCAGTCTGTTTGTACTTTGAGGTCCGTCGTCCTCAGATCTGGTCCTGAGTCTTTAATGTGAAACCACTTTAACAGACTGAGGAAAGTGGAACTCAATGACAAAGTTCATCAGCTAACAACAGTAATCAGCAGTTAGTAGAGCTCTAAAAACTCAGCTTGTGGGCTCAGCTCAACAAACATTTAAGGATTTTGTTCTCACTAAATATCTGATCAAACAGCTTCAATGATAAAGAACTGAATATCTCATTTAAAGGGATATTTCACTGGATTATTTCAAGAGGATCTTTGTTGGTTTCTCTTCATCTCCATTCCTCTGTGTCTGTATCTTTCCCTTGTTTCTGACTATGAGGAGCAACAATAAAGCTGCTGTCATCAATAAAGTTTGATCTCTGATTTGACTTTCCAGTGGTCCTGTCAGCAGTGATGAAATAAATCCCTCAGTGTCTGTGACTCTGGCTGAGATGGAGGTGAAACATGTGAACCTGGATGTGGTTTACTGCTCTCTTCATGTTACAAACTCTGACTGACATCTGTTCATCTGAGGGTTTTTGTTCAGGCTCCTCGCTTCATTTCTCACTGTGGAAACCAGAAATACGATACCAACAGGAGCAGAAATATGAGGCTGAATGAGAGACATTAACTCTCTGGATCTGCAACTCACAGTCGTTCCCCTTATTCACAGCTGAGAAATCATCTTCCTGAGGATGATTGTAGCGTTTACGTATTTCACTATCGACCCTGTCAATAGAAAGAATCACTCTGAATGTATCTGACTCTTTTTTCTGGTACCAGAATACCCAGCTACTACTACACCGGTCAGTTCGTCCACATCTGAATGAAACGTTTTCACCGACTCTCCTGGTCAGTGTTAAATCATCCTGAATCAGCTCTGTCGCCGTGGAAACCAGCGCTGCAGACAAAGACACACACAGGTGAAGGTGAGTGTGACAGTGTTTGGTAAAGGTGGAGTTTTCTGTCTCCTGATTGGCTGGAAACTCTCACCTGAACACAGACAGCACAGGGCAGCAGCTGGGAGGAGAAGCATTCTGTGCCGTGGTGTATCCTCTGGAGAACCTGAGGAGAAGTGACGCTCTGACGCTGCTGAGGGCAAACCAGGACGAGCTGAGACATCAGAGGAGGAACACCTGATTCTGACACGGCCTCACATCTCCCATCAGCCCTTGCGGTGGAGAGATAAGGCTGTGCAGCGACAGCAGGCCGGATCTTATTGCACAGAATAAAAAGCGTCTGACAGTAGATGACCTTTAACCTCCAGGACCCAGGTGTTCGAAAGTAACCTGAGCACATTACATTTATTGCATTACATAAAATCCTGACAGCTGGACTTTCAAAACAAAATACAATCAGAAATCTGATTAGAGTAGGAAATCCAGTTTGATGTAAAATCTCAGGATGATTGTAGTGAAGAAAATGTTGTAAGTGTTCATCAGTGAGTTCTAAAGGCAGTAATAGAATAAGTCTGTCTGATGTTAAGGACTGTTTCTCTCTCATGGACATTTGTCCCTTTGTTTTGTCTCACCATAAATAAAAGTGCTACAAAAACTAAACTATATATCATAGATTTAGTCGTCTGTCTTTCTGCTGTTGGCTCAGTGTCACATGATCAAATCCAGCTCTTCCTATTGGCTGTTGTTTGTATTTTAAAGCAGTGTTTTAGAAGGAGCACCTCAGTGTGCTGCTGGAGCAGACTTTTAAGTTGAAGGAGAAAGAGCTCCACCTTGTGGTCAGTTTGGAGAACTGCAGAGATCCCCTGATGATGATGCTATTTGTCATCATGATGAGCATCATGGTGATGCTGTTATGTGTTGTTTTGCTGGTGATACAACAGCGCCATCTTGTGGAGGATCAGGAAATCAGATTTATGTATTTTATTCATCCTCGTTTTCTCTGCTGTAATAACAAAAACACATTAAAGCACAATTTTACCAGACCATACAATAAGACACCATGTGGTACGGTATGATAGGATACAACACGATGAGATACAGGTCATTCAAACCTCCTTCACTTTGTTCGATGTTGCTATGTTTCAGCATGAATCATGATGTGAAAGCTCCATCACTACTGCATTATTGATCACATTGATTGATGCTTTCTGCTCCATTTCAGCACACTTTGGTGATCAGGATCAGAAAGATTTCATGAGTTCATATGTACAGTCGCTAGAAAAAGTATGTGAACCCTTTGAGATTTCTTGGATTTCTGCATAAATTGGTCATCAAATGTGTTCCAATCTTCATTTTATTCACAACAATAGACAAACACAGTCTGCTTCAACTAATACTGCACAAAAATGATATGTTTTCATGTTTTTATTGAACAAACCATGTACACATTCACAGTGCAGAGTGGAAAAAGTATGTGAAGCCCTAGGCTAATGACTTCTCCAAGACCTAATTGAAGCCAGGAGTCAGCCAACCTGGAGTCCAATCAATGTGATGAGATTGGATGTGTTGGTTAAAGCTGCCCTGCCCTATAAAAAACACACACCAGTTTTGAATTTGCTCTTCTCAAGAAGCATTGCCTGATGTTCACCATGCCTGGCACAAAAGAGCTCTCAGAAGACCTACGATCAAGAATTGTTGACTTGCATGAAGCTGGAAAGGGTTACAAAAGTATCTCTAAAAGCCCTGATGTTCATGTGTCCACAATAAGACAGACTGTCTACAAATGGAGAAGGTTCAGCACTGTTGCTACTCTCCCTAGGCGTGGTTGTCCTGTGAAGCTGGCTGCAAGAGCACAGCGTAGAATACTCAATGAAGTGAAGAAGAATCCTTGAGTGTCAGCTAAAGACTTACAGAAGTCGCTGGCACATGCCAACATTTGTGTTGACGAATCTACAATAAGTAAAACATTAAACAAGAATGGAGTTCATGGGAGGACACCACGGAGGAAGCCACTGCTGTCCAAAATAAACTTTGCTGCACGTTTGAAGTTTGCAAAAGAGCACCTGGATGTTCCACAGCACTACTGGCAAAATATTCTGTCCATAGATGAAACCAAAATGGAGTTGTTTGGAAGGAACACACAACGCTATGTGTGGATAAAAGAAGGCACAGCACACCAACATCAAAACCTCATCCCAACTGTGAAACATGGTGGAGGGGCCATCATGGTTTGGGGCTGCTTTGCTGCCTCAGGGCCTGGACAGACTGTTGTCATTAACAGAAAAATGAATTCACAATTTATTGAGACATTTTACAGGAAAACTTAAGACCATCTGTCCACCAACTGAAGCTCAACAGAGGATGGGTGATGCAACAGGACAACGACCCAAAGCATAGAAGTAAATCAACAACAGAATGGCTTCAACAGAAGAAAATACACCTTCTGGAGTGGTCCAGTCAGAGTCCTGACCTCAACCCGATTGAGATGCTGTGGCATGACCTCAAGAGAGCGATGCACACCAGACATCCAAATAATATTGCTGAACTGAAACAGTTTTGTAAAGAGGAATGGTCCAGAATTCCTCCTGACCATTGTGCAGGTCTGATCTGCAACTACAGGAAACGTTTGGTTGAGGTTATTGCTGCCAAAGGAGGGTCAACCAGTTATTAAATCCAAAGGTTCACATACTTTTCCTACCCTGCACTGTGAATGTTTACATGTTTTGTTCAATAAAAACATGAAAACATATTTTTTGTGCAGTATTAGTTGAAGCAGACTGAGTTTGTCTACTGTTGTGAATTAGATGAAGATTGGAGCACATTTGATGACCAATTTATGCAGAAATCCAAGAAATCTCAAAGGGTTCACATACTTTTTCTAGCGACTGTAGCCGATCAAAATGCCTCTTCAGCTGCCGACTCAAACACAGAGACACACAACTGAAGAGCAGAAAAGTCCAAGAATGTTGTCTCCAGGTGGCTCTCAGTCTTTGTACTGAAGAAAAAACTCTTTTTGGTAACAACAGACAGTCCCATTTAAAATGTGAGAAGAGTTCCTGAGTGAGAGCAGCAGCAGATCTAAATCTATTCTCTGTGGTTATTAGGGTTGGTAAAAACAGTTGAGAGCAGAGCAGCACTTCCTCTCCTGCTGTGTGGGTTTCTGCTCTGCAGCCTCTTCACCGTTAGCTGAGGGTTTTCACTTTAACAACACCAGCACAGTTACAACCATGGGCTCTGGTTAAAGCATCATTCCAGGAACTTCACTTTGATATCAGAGCTCAGAAATCCACGTCTCAGCTTTGTCTGTTTCTGACTGTGTTTGTTGCTCATGATTATATTGTCATTGTTGTAGTGTGTAGTTTGTGTGTGAGTGTTTTCACATGAATCCACTTGATCATTAAAAGTGTGACAGAGTAGAAAAGGTCAACACAGCCAGCATGTTTCCAACAGTCTGACTGATAAAGTCACTGCAGGACAATGGAGTCAAATGTGTAGTTTAAAAGCATCCTGCTGTGCTGTTTGTTCATCTCTATAAACAACAGTATCATCAGCGTAGAGCTTTACTTTCACACTGACACCATTATTCTAAAGTTTCCAGCACTGAACCTGACTGCATGACAACACCATGTGACATATTTAGCTTTATTTTCATGCTTTCTTATCCTTGTCAGACTTTTGATACAAGTGCATATAACAGCATTTTTTCTGCACTGAGGTCAAATATTCAAACACAGACACTAAACATTTCTCAGTTTATTGAAAAAGCTCCATGAAAATGAGAAAAATGTTCCACACTCTGCATGATGCAAGAAAAACAAGCAGAGGAATAACAAATGCAATTCTGATATTATTTCTATCACACAGCTACTAATTTCCACATGACATCATTTACAATCTAGTGAGTGGAAAAACTCCATTAGAAGCAATAATGTTCACTCTGAGTATATCTGCTTTTATTTGATATCTAAATGTGCAGGATACATGAACACATGTTGAATGAGTTTTTAGCTAACTACTGCATATTTTTGACTCTGATTTGAAGACAGTCAGTCAGCTGTTGTGTGGCGGATGGACGGTGTGTTGTTGGTTAGGGTTCCTCAGCAGACAGAGTCAGCAGACAGAGTCCACAGCAGTACACCAGACTCTTCACTATCAGCACAGAGTACAGCAGAGTCAGCAGCCTCACCCTGCACTCAGACCTGAAAGGATCATCTGAAACAGACAAGTCCAACAGAAATGTCATGATCCCTCTTCTCTATGACAGTGTCTACAAACACCAAGCTGCCGTTACCTTGTCCAGTTGTTGCCTCCTCTGTGCCGCCCTCATGCCGGCCGGAGCACAAGTATTCATACGGGTTGATCTGTTGGTCTTTGTGAAATGAGACTGAGGTGGAGTTCCCCTCGTGCTCCACAGAGCAGAGGTATTGATACTGGTTGATCATGGTCTGATTGATCAGTAAGATGGAGCTGGTTGGTCCTGACTCTCTGATCTCCAGCTGCTCTCCCTCAGCAGGGGGAACTTCCTCCAGAGGACCGTTGTCCTTCTGTCTTTTCCAGGAGATCTGGACCAGAGGAGGAAACATGGCTGAGGCCACACACAGCAGAGGACTCTTCTCCTCCTGCTGGTCTCTGGATGCTGCTGAGTACAGGCTCACCACGGGCTTCAGCACCTCATGATCTGAAGAACACATAGAAAGACATGAAGCCAACACTGCATCTGTCCTCTCTGCTGTTACTCACTAGCAAAAAAGTGTGGACGTAGCGCTGTTGGCATGAGAAGACTGTGCATTTGAGCTAATACTACATAGGAGGTCTATGTGAGAGACATGAAATGAAGAAGAAGGAAGAGAATATTGTCAGACCTTTAAACACAAATGTCAGTGACTCTGTCCAATGAGCTGAGTCTCCTTAGGGTCACTCACAAACACAGAAAGCAGGGAATTTTGGACTCTAAGAGGAGTTTCTCCAAACACAGGCAGTGATCTTAAAGCGTCCAGAAGCCTTGATGCCTACCATCATCTCTATCTTCTAGCTGATATCTGACATTGGTTTGGAGCTGGGCCATATACAACAGTACAATAATCAGTGTGTAGAGACACACACACAACACTCAGCATGCTTTTCTCTACACAACAGCTACACTTGGTTTAACAAAGTGGAGGAATTCAAATCTACTGACAGACTCTATGGGTCCAGAAAAACTCCAGAGAACAGAAGTAGAAAGAATCAAATCAGCAGGAATTACAAGTTCTAGTTTTTAGGCTGTTTCAGGTTAGAGAGTTTCATTATGAATGGATGGGGGTTGATTTTAACACCTTTGACCTTTCACCCCTCTGTTTCAGACATTACCATAAATGTAGCTCGCTGCTGACAGATTTTTTTCTGTTGTTCATTTTCCAGCGTGGGTAAAAATGACTGAATTTGATCTGATCTCATCTTCTTTTTGTCTTTTTCTTAAAAAATTCTAATCAAAAATATGAAAAGTTAATTTACCCATCTTTTAAAAAACATTCAAAAAAAATTTTGTCTGACAAAAATAATAATAATAATTCATATCACTATTTTTATTAGCTGATATTAGGTTGGCCTAGCTTTACTGATTCAGTTTTATTATAAATGGATCAGGTTGGTTTTTGCTCATCTCTGTTTGATAATGTTAATCAATATAAGCTCACTATTGACATTTTTATGACAACTTTTTCACTCTTGTTATTTATTTTTTTGTCTGAAAACATGAGTTTGAAAATTTTTCAAAATGTTACAAATTTAATAAGAATAAAATTTAAAATAGACACACTTGTATTTATTTATTTAGTTTTTCTGTTTGTGTTCTTGGACCGTTGTTCATAGCATAGGGTAAATAACATTGGGAGAAAAAAGCTTTTTTTTTGTCCAATAACTGAATGAAGGCCAAATACATACATTTTTGCAATTTCTGATTCTCAAGTGATTATTTAAGTCAGATATTTCCACAGATGATCAGCCATTCGAAGACGAACTTAAATATCAGAATCATTTACATGTATTTTTCAATATATGTTGGAATCATTAATTCTGTAACTTTTCATAAAAAACAATAAAATGAAATAAAAAGTAATAAGAAAAATTTACACAAAATAAATAGATTAAATTAAATTAAATTAAATTTACAGAAGCCACAGCTGTTTTGTTTTTGTTTGTTTTGTGGCCTTTTCTTTTGGGGATTGAATAGATAATGTCAGGTGAAAACTTTTTTTTTTTTTTTTTTTAGGTCAGATAAGAAAAGAAATTTTAAAAAACACAAAATTTGATTTTGAATTTTTCAGTTTCAGATTAAGTGAATTTCAGAGTGAAAATGTCCACAGATGATCAGCCATTCCAAGAAATTTACTTGAATATTAAAAACAAATACATGTTTTTTATACGCATTGGAATCATTTATTCTGCATCTTTATATAAAAAAATGATAAAATGAAATTAAAAAATGAAAATAATGTAATAAATCAATAAATAAAATTAAATAAGAAGCAGCCACAGCTTTTTTTTTGTTTGTTTGTTTGTTTTGTGGATCTAAGTTCTGGGCTAAAAATAAACAATGCCGGGGGATTTTTTTGTTTGTTTGTTTCAGATAAGTGAAGGAATGACAAAATACAATTTTGATTCAGAATTTTGAAATTTCAGATAAGATTATTAGTCCCACAAGGGGAAATTCCAATTTATTCATTTATTTACTTATTTAGTTTTTTATTTTTTTTAAGGTAAGACTTGAGATAGATTCTCAAGCAATTTTATAAAGTAAGACATTTCCTTGGATGATCAGCTATTTTAATATACTTGAATATCAAAAACAAAAACATCTATTTTTATACATGTTGGAATAATTTATCCTGCATCTTTTTAATAAGTAGTCATTGAATAAAATTACAAAAAAAAAAATCTAAAAAAAAAAAAACTAAATTAAATAGAATTCAATTAAAATTAGTCATGGCTGTTTTTTTTCTATTTTTGTTTTGTTCTGTTTTTTTGTTTTTTTTAACCTTTTTTTCCAGGTATAGAATAAATGATAAATGATAAATGATTTTTTTTTCTCTCAGATAAGTAAGGCAAAAAAGAAACATTTTTGATTCTGAATTTTTGCAATTTCAGATTTCCCAGTAAATTTTAAAAGTAAGACATTTTTGTGGACCATCAGCCATTTAAATTTACTTCAATATTAAAAACAACAACATGTTGGAATAATTTATTCTGCATCTTTTTCTTGTTTTTATTTAAATTTTCCAGGAGAAAACATAAAAGCTGACATGAAAACATGGATTCACATGAGGTCAGATTTATTGTTTATATTTTAAAGTTTTCTTTAGATCAAAAAGTTGAATTCTTTTAGATGATTGAATTCAAACAAAAATCTAATGTGAACTAAAATGCTGTGTAGTGAATGTAAATGATTGAATCAGTTGAATGTAGAGTCTATTTAGTCAGATCTATGCTTTTCTGTTTTGTAGTTCAATCTCTCTCCACTAAATCAAAAGTTTGCTGAGTGACTGAGAGGAGTCAGAAGTGTTGGAACGGCTGAACCATGGTGTAAAAATGGACATTTTCATTCCTTCTCTTCCTGTAATATATGTCTTTGTGAGAAAACAGCAAGTTTGTGAAGGCTGAGAGAAAAGGTGGTGAACATGTGAATCTCACAGTCATTACTGAATGATCTTAGAGCTGTTTTAGAAGAGAACTGATGTGATCCACATCCCTATTTTAAACAACAACTAAAGAAACAACAAATGTTTACTGATGATGACAAGAGAAAATAGAAAGGCTGAAAAAGCAGAAATCATGATCAAATCTGAAGAAACAGTTTATTCTTACCTGTTACAACCAGTTTAGTCCCAGAGCCAAAGATGTGATATCTATACCCTCCCACAGTGATCCAGACTGGTACAAAAACCTCTGCACAGCTGAATATATCCAGATCATGAAGCAGGATCAAATTTCAGCTCTGGGATGTGTTTTTCTAAAGTTGACTTCAACATGACTGTCTCTGGTATTACTGACACTAGTAGACTTCCTCTGAGGACCAGAATGTTGCTCAGTCCAATCATTGAGTCCACATGGATCTGAATGTTTGACCAACATTCTTGGTCTCCAGAGGATTGACCTCATTCATTCAGAATACTACAACAGGGCTCGACTGTAAATGACAGTAAAGAAGACAGAAAAGGTGAGGATTAAAAACATCTTTACCTTTGAGGAGCTGCAGAAACACATTTGAACCTCATGATGAAGGTGATGCAGTCATTTAAGTCTTTCTCTATCAACATCACTGATTTAGCAAAGGTCTAGAGATCCTGGGACTCCCTGGGTGGACTTCAGGTCCAGGACCCTGGCTGCTGCCATTGTCATCCCAAATGTACTTTCACTTTTCTTGGGTATATTTTTAGTGAAGTATTGTACTTAATTACAATTTTAAAAGCATCAAGTAAAAGACTAAACCTTCAAAGCCACAACACCCAGATAGCAAAAAGTGATTGAATCAACATTGATTCAACTATATATGCATTGCATTATACATTGAAACAATGTTATTACTAAAGGGCCATTTCACACTTTTCAACCTCCCTCCTAATGCTTTTTGTATGCCTCATTGAAAAATAATCACTTTATTACTCTATTTATGGTATAGTTCAACAAGGAGCATGCCAAAGTAGTCTACTAGTCAGTGATATCACTGCCATATGCCTGAATGGCAGTGATGTCACTAACAGACAAGTTTGGAGCAAACCCCCCCCCCCCCAAGACTTTAAAACACCACATAGAGTAAAATGATTATTTTTTAAATGAGGCATATTAAAAACATACAGGTGAAGGTTTAAATGCTGAAATGGTCCATTAAGTATGCTATACTGCAGTGGCCCTCAACCTTTTTATACAAAGACCCCACTTCACAGGGACATGATTTGGGGGACCCCATAGTTCATAATAATTATGTCATAGGTGAATATTCGAAAATGTATTGTGAGCTTGTAGGCAGGTAGCTCTGTTGTGGGGGAAAACCAAGCCCCGTGCTGCTGTGGGCTGCCATGCCGAGTCAAGCCAGGCCGCGCCATGTAATGGAAAAGCCCCAGAAGTGTCCTTCTGTTCTTAAGTCCCATTCCAGGCACCAATCCAGAAAGACTTCCTAAAGTTGAACAGAAACAGCTGAGAACCAGCCAATGACATCTCAGCACCACCAGGAACGGTCGACCTACCTGATCGATGCTTGTTGTGTAGGGATTTCCTCCTGATCCAGAAACGAGGGTCCCAAGGACTTTGACCGGCCACCTTTATGTAACGGACATCTCATCTAGTCAGGAGGTCTACCTCTGCACGGATCTTTCATCTATAGGTGAGTATGATGTAGTTTAAGGGGGATGCAGATCCCACACACTGAGGCTCTGGCAGCAAGGAAAGACGACCTCCTTTTGTCTGCGTTGTTGCTGTAACTGATCCTGACAGAGGAGTCTGAGATCAAGCTACGATGGTCTGGCTGCTTTGAGGAGTTGTATCTAGCAGACGCTTTCTGATCCAGCTCACTGCATACTGGGTGCTAAGGACCCGTTAGGCTGGTCCAGACAACAGGAGCCACCGTGTGTGTTGTGGAGAGCTCAGCTGGGAGGATACCTGGAGAGATGGGACATGGACCTGGAGCAGGCCTGGAGAGATTTATCCAAGAAAAGATATAGCAAAAGTTTTAAATTGTTCAAACAAAGCAGCATTTTTACTTTAGTTGATATTTCAGACATTTTTATAGAAATGTTGCTGCAGAATGCTGTTCTGGTTCAGTGATAAAGAAGATCAGGTTCACATTAAGGTTGTGAAAGTGTCACTGTCATCTCTCCTCCACTGACCAATAAAAACCAAAAAGGGAGTGAACTCTGTTATCAAGTTGAATCAAAGACCTGATCAAATAATAGATGTTTGAAAAAGCATGCACCTTTGTATGAATGACTTTAAAGAGATAACAGAGATGTTTCCATGCTCTGTCTCATCAGCACACATTTGTCTTTCTATTTCCACTTCTACCTTGAAGCTCAGAGGATGTCATGGGCCCAGGCTGCACTCAAACACACATTTTGAAGAGACAGGACATGAAGAAGTGCCTTTACACTCCTACTGGCTGACAAGTACCCTACCACATCACCAACATACCGTCCCCAAGTCCAGATCCATCATGCCCAGGACTTCCTGATCCAGTGGACTCAGACACGCTCCCTGAGTCCAGTCTGTTTGTACTTTGAGGTCCGTCGTCCTCAGATCTGGTCCTGAGTCTTTAATGTGAAACCACTTTAACAGACTGAGGAAAGTGGAACTCAATGACAAAGTTCAGCTAACAACAGTAATCAGCAGTTAGTAGAGCTCTAAAAACTCAGCTTGTGGGCTCAGCTCAACAAATATTCAAGGATTTTGTTCTCACTAAATATCTGATCAAACAGCTTCAATGATAAAGAACTGAATATCCCATTTAAAGGGACATTTCACTGGATTATTTCAAGAGGATCTTTGTTGGTTTCTCTTCATCTCCATTCCTCTGTGCCTGTATCTTTCCCTTGTTTCTGACTATGAGGAGCAACAATAAAGCTGCTGTCATCAATAAAGTTTGATCTGTGATTTGACTTTCCAGTGGTCCTGTCAGCAGTGATGAAATAAATCCCTCAGTGTCTGTGACTCTGGCTGAGATGGAGGTGAAACATGTGAACCTGGATGTGGTTTACTGCTCTCTTCATGTTACAAACTCTGACTGACATCTGTTCATCTGAGGGTTTTTGTTCAGGCTCCTCGCTTCATTTCTCACTGTGGAGACCAGGATCATAGTAACAGGAGCAGAAATATGAGGCTGAATGAGAGACATTAACTCTCTGGATCTGCAACTCAAAGTCGTTCCCTTTACTCACAACTGAAAAATCATCTTCCTGAGGATGACTGTAGCCTTTATCTATTTTACCAGTCCACCTGTTAAAACGAAGAATCAGTCTGAATGTATCTGACTCTTTCTTCTGATACCATGATACAGTGATACTATCACACCGCTCAGTTTGTCCACAGCTGAATGAAACTTTTTCATTGACTCTCCTGGTCAGTGTTAAATCATCCTGAATCAGCTCTGTCGCCATGGAAACCAGTGCTGCAGACAAAGACACAGACAGGTGAAGGTGAGTGTGACAGTGTTTGGTAAAGGTGGAGTTTTCTGGCTCCTGATTGGCTGGAAACTCTCACCTGAACACAGACAGCACAGGGCAGCAGCTGGGAGGAGAAGCATTCTGTGCCGTGGTGTATCCTCTGGAGAACCTGAGGAGAAGTGACGCTCTGACGCTGCTGAGGGCAAACCAGGACGAGCTGAGACATCAGAGGAGGAACACCTGATTCTGACACGGCCTCAGATCTCCCATCAGCCCTTGCGGCGGAGAGATAAGGCTGTGCTGGGACAGCAGGCCGGATATTATTACATAGAATAAAAAGCGTCTGACAGTAGATGACCTTTAACCTCCAGGACCCAGGTGTTCGAAAGTAACCTGAGCAGATTACATTAATTATATTAGATAAATGGAAATCCAGTTTGATGTAAAATCTCAGGATGATTGTAGTGAAGAAAATGTTGTAAGTGTTCATCAGTGAGTACTAAAGGCAGTAATAGAATAAGTCTGTCTGATGTTAAGGACTGTTTCTCTCTCATGGATATTTGTCTGTCTTTCTGCTGTTGGCTCAGTGTCACATGATCAAATCCAGCTCTTCCTATTGGCTGTTGTTTGTATTTTAAAGCAGTGTTTTAGAAGGAGCACCTCCGTGTGCTGCTGGAGCAGACTTTTAAGTTGAAGGAGAAAGAGCTCCACCTTGTGGTCAGTTTGGAGAATTGCAGAGATCCCCTGATGCTGCTGCTATTTGTCATCAGTGTGGTGCTGTTATGTGTTGTTACTTACACAGATAGCTCTTTGGACAAGTAAAAACCAGGATCTTGCCTCGGGTTTTTAACTCAAGTTTTTAGCCGTTTTCACCCTCAGTATAAAGTTGTAGCAGAAAAGATAAAGAGCACAGCAGTCAGTCGTTTTCTGTTGGATCCAGCCTTTATTAAAGATTTAGTTCTTGATGGTTCTACATCACAACAGCAGTCTTAATAGCCTCATAACAAATGGGCTGGAGCCACAGAACGACCCATTCTGGAACAGGGAATACTGACTGATGTCAGCGTGGGGCTGGAAATAAGAATATATCCCAACAACAGGGATGAATTTGTTGAAAATAACTCCACATTTCTGTTTGTTCAACATCAACTAGCATTCATGATCAACGGTAGCCTGGATGGCCAAAAAGACCGACACAAGGGCACACAAGAGATACAAATAAGAGACCTACTGCTGACTGATTTCTTTTCCACTGAGAGATGAAACACTGAACAGCTTTTCCAGTTCAGATAGAAACCTGAACTTTGACCCACAAATGCCTTCTGTCTATGTCAGCCATCAGGCGTCTAAAATACCTGCTTTAAACTGATGTGACACAAGAGACCAGCATCTGGAACTGATAAATGTTCATGTCCACATCATTAGAGACTGGCTGATTTAGTCAGAAAGGCTGATTCCAGCTCATCCAGATGTTGAACTGATGCATCTGTGCATCCCCAGTTTCAATGTAACACTGTGTATGTCTATTTTTCAGATAGAACTGGAACCTTGCCTCATGTGTTTAACCAAAGCTGTTTACTGTTTTACAGTGGGTTTAGAGTTAAAGAACAAAATAAAGAGAGAACAACAGCATGAATTTGTTTAAGACAGCTTTTATTAAAGACGTAGTTCTTGTTGTCTTTACATCACATCAGCAGTCTTTATAACGCCTCGTAACAAACACACTTTTGACACTGAACCACTTGTCCAGGAAACAGTGACTGATGACAGGATGGAGTCTTAAAGTGCAAGGAATAAATGTAAAAATCTGCACATTTCTGTAAAACATTAGTTCACCATCGATAAATATCCATGGTTTCCTTGTTGACATCCATGGCAGAGGAACGAGGGCTACTAGCATAGTTTCCACTGAGAGATGCAGCACTAAACAGCTTATCACATTTCAGATAGAAACCTGAACTTTGACCCATAAATGCCTTCTGTCAAGTTTAGCTTAAAGAACTCAGCAGTGCCTCCATAGAAGCCTTTTGGCAGCATAAGTCCAGCACAGAGAGGCTGAGTGAACGTGGTCTGGATCCTGTGGGGGAGTGTCAGGGTTCCAGAGATGCTGTAGAAGGCCAGAACACCTGCACTGTGATCCGGGTACACTCCTACTCTGGTGGACCATGGACCTCTGAGTGGAGTCACAGTATTCCTGGAACAAAAGTCGTACTTCTGGTTGCAACAAGACAATGCCCGAGAGGTGCCATCGAGTCCAAACCCGGGTGCATCTGCGGGTCCTACTCTGTTGTTCTGCTTGTGTGCGACTGCCACACAGAGTCCTCTTCCTCTCCACGTCAGCTCTGTAGTTTCACTGAGTTGTGACAGTGAGGGGCAGTAGAAACTAGACCTGATCCTTTGTGTGGATCAGCTTCTCCAGTTCAGCCAGCTCAGCCCTCACCTCCTTGGTCACCTTCGCCAGGTGCTTTTTATCCGCTTTCCTTTGACTGGCTTTAAGTCTGTCCCAGGGACTGACCCGCCTTTCCAGATCTGAATATCTTTTCTCCACAAGGTGGATAACCCATGTGAGGGTCACGGCCCTCTGCTCCAGTGTTTCGTCTGCAGAGAGGTTGATCTTCCCCAGGTCTTGGTTGAGCTTCTCGATGTCGTTGTCCCTTGTCTGCTGGGTGATTGGTTGATGAGCGTTGCTCTGTGTGAGCTTCTCAGTCCTCTCTGTCACAGCTGAGACCATGTCGTGGTCTTTATGCTCTTTCAATAAGCAGAGATAACAGATGAGTTTCTGATCGCTGCAACAGAATATCTCCATCAACTCATGGTGTTCAGGGCAGATGTTCTCCTGGAGCTTCTTGGAAGGCTCCACCAGCTTGTGTTTCTTGAAGGCTGGAGCTTCACGGTGAAGGTGAAGGTCTTCCTCGCAGTAAGAGACCCGACATTGCAGACAGGACTTGCTGGCTTTGCGTTTTCTCCCAGGGCAGACGTCACAGGCCACATCTTCAGGTCCAGCATAGCAGTGGTTTGCAGCAGCTGCCTGGGGTTGGTTCTTCTTCATGTCATCCACCAAGTCTGCCAACAGGATGTTTTTCCCCAGGACAGGTCTGGGTGTGAAGGTCTCCCTGCACTGAGGACAGCTGTAGATTCCTCTCATGTCCTCTTTGTCCCAGTGGGTTTTGATACAGCCCAGACAGTAGCTGTGTCCACAGGGAACAGTGGCTGGATTCTTGAAGAGGTCCAGACAGATGGAACAGGACATCCTCTCCTGGTCCAGCTGAACTCCGCTCTGAGCCATCTCTGCTTGGTAGAGGTGTGGGTAGTCTTCTCTCTGATCCAGATCAAAGGTCAGTCCAGATGAGTATCTGGTCTTCAGTGGAGATGATGGGCCATGTCCTGTCCCTTATATCAGCCAAGGGGAGGGGCTAAGCACAGTGTGGTTTCATCATCAGGGAGGGGTTATCATTGTTATTCATTATAGCAGGAGCTTCTGTTCTAGCCTGCTCTAACCAGCTCTGGTGTTTTTATGTGCTTGGCTTTGGTTTTTCTTTAAACTAGAGATGCTTTGAGTTTAAAATCAGGGCTGATACCAATGTTTAAAATAAAATGCATGTTGTCAGTGTTTTAGCATTGCTGCTTTGGCTACCCTGTGCCATCATTTTCGCTCATGTTTGACCAAAACAGACCAGAGTTTATCAAACAGGTCACATTTTCAGCCCAAAATGTGTTAAATGCCATCAGACAGGCTGATTTCAGCTCATCCAGATGTTCAACTGATGCATCTGTTCATCCCTAGTATCAACGTCACACTGTACAGTGGCATAATGCATTCACTTGAAAATTAAAAAATCCTCCTGTTTTTAACGACAAAACTATCTAGTAAAAACAGGATTTTTATTTACTTATTTTTGAATTTCCTGTTTTTACTCAAAACTAACCCTTAAAAACAGGAATTTATTTCTTATTTCAATTTCCTGTTTTTATGAGATACTAACTCATAAAACAGGATTTTTTTCATTTATTTTTAAATTTCCTGTTTTTATTTGATATAATCTCATAAAAACAGGAAAATTTTAAAAAATCCTGTTTTAATGAGATATTATCTCATTAAAACAGGATGATTTTTTTTTATTTTCGAGTGAATGCAGTACACCACCGTAACACTGTGTATGTCTTCTTGATTTTCTTTGAAAGTGCTTCTCCATCATTTAAACTGACAAAACTCTGTGGGCAGTAACAACACCAGAATAAAGACTGGGATTACAGCCATAATCTGTCTTCATGCCTCATACAATCAGAGACCCAGACTCTGGCACACAGTGAAAAAACCTCCAAGATAAATGTAGATCTGAACTACTCAGAGATGTTTGGGTCAAAAGGGCTTGAATTGAGCCCAACGTTTAGTTGTGTTAAGACTTTATATACTGTCAGAGTTGATTGTGAATAACTTCATTGAACACATTTAAAAAGCTGCAAAAATCATCAAAAAGTGTCTCAGAATGAACAGTATACATACTTTAGTGAGACAAACACTTCCCACCTTGCTTTGAGGATTTAATGATAATCTAGTTCTATTATTACTAAAGTTCACAAAGTCAGGACCATCCACCACCTCCCCTGACCAATTATGACCCAAACTGTGAAATATGTGAACCACTGGTATGTTGGTCATGTTGGACAGTGACAGTACCGACAACTGATAATGAAAATCTGGTCAGAGATATGAGTGTATATTTGATGTTAAAAACATGTTTTCAAAAAACTACAAGGAGGTAGAAGTGGGACACCTCGGTTGGTGACTCTGAGGAGGCCCCTTAGTCCAGGAGAAGACCAGGTAGTTGATGAGGGGCTTCAGTATCTCACATCAAAACTTTTGGACCCCCCCCCCTTGTGTGTCTAAAGACTGTTTACATGTTTGCTTTGTTGACCTTGATTAGGATGTTCATGGAAGTGTGCGACCTGTTCTCAGCTCATCATTGGAGAGCGGCTTGGACCATTAGAGTCCATAGGGTGGGTGCTGATGGTCCTATTCATTGTGGTGGACATGGAGGGCAGGGACTGACGATGATGGTCCTGGGCTGAACGGGTCGTTCTATGATGAATCTAATGGGACAGTCCAGGAAAGGTGCAGAACATGGGACGCACTGATGCTTTGGTTCAACACTGGTAATGTGGTATCAGTCCTGTTTGATCCAGATTAAGTACATACTGCTAAATTCATTTACACTTGCTCTAAACTTCTGAAACTTCCTCTAGTTAACAGATGTGACCTCCATGCATGCAACTAAAGTCCTTTGTTATGACATTTTTCTGTCATTTTTCTTCTCTGCTTTTTTATTGATACCATAAATATGAAAGTAGATAGAGCATAGTTTGTTTCTGATTTGTCTTACTAGCATTAGACTGTTTCTCTGTCTGTTTCCCTTTGCCTTCCTCTCACTGTGAGGTACATGTGTGCAATCAGCTCAGGGAGGTTTCAGGGCCGTCTGAAAACTGTTAGTACATGTGAAAAAGGCTGATATATTCAGGCTGTAACAATGTTAAGCAGATAGCAGAATTTCACATATCTGCACTTCTTCAACTCCTCATAACTTTGGGATTCCTTGAGCTATTTTCACTGTTCTACCATCTTCAGCTTCTTGTGCTTGTACTTTTTCATACTATTTATACTTTTTGAACCATTTGGCTTTTTCTTAAACTAAAATAACATTATTTCAGATGTATCAGCTCTCAAATTCTCTAAAACTCAACTTCTAAGACTTGGAACTTCAGCTCACTTCTACAGACTTCATTTTTGCTTTAAAACGTAGACAAACTTCAGATATTTAGGAGTAATTCACATTTTTGATATCTTCTATAGATTTCTAAAAAATACTGATGAAACTTCATGACAATTTAGCTATTTTTTGCTATTTTAAAAGAGTTTTAATGCTATTTTCAGAGGAGTGATTCACATTTTTGATATCCCCTATAGAGTTCTAATAAACACTGATCGAACTTCATGACAGTTTAGCTATTATATGCTATTTTTTGAGATTTTTTATGCTATTTTCAGCTATTTAGGAGTGATTCCTATTTTTTATATCTTCTATTGATTTTATAATAAATACTGATCAAACTTCATGAAGATTTAGCTATTTTATGCTATTTTCAGCCATTTTTTTGCCATATTCATGGATCTTTTTATGCTGTTTTGAGCTTATTTTTTTTTTTTTTTTTTTTTTTTGCTTTTCAGCTATTTTCAGCAGCACTTCCATAGTTCAGCTCTCAGCATCCCCACTCTATTTCAGCTAGAATTGCATTTTTTTTCTAGTTTTAGTTGGTTTTGTAAGTGCACTATGAAGTTTTGGTTAGTTTTCGTTTTTCCAGCTTAGTTCTGATTTAGTTTCGGTTAACTAAAATGATTTTTGAATTTTAGTTATTTAGTTAGTTTTAGTAAACTATAACAACTTGCTAAGTGGAACTAAAACTAACCAGGAATGACTTAAAGGAATAAAAACTAGGAGATTATACTTTGTTTATGGGTGTTTATTCATGAAGTAAATGCTTTCACATGAAAATAACAAGTCACACCAACTAACAGCTGTCATGGTGAGCATCAATGGAACAAGATGGGTTTGGAAAATAAACACAATGCAACAAAATTCACAATAATTGTGAATAACTATTGAACAACAAAGACTCTACCCCACTGTCCTTTTCGGTCTACTTCAGCTCACAGAACTCAGCACTGATACCAGGGGCAGGATAGCGCAGCCAAAGTCCAGCATAGAGAGGCTGAGTGAATCCGATTTCTGCCCTGTGGAGAAGAGTCATGGTGTCTGAGACGCTGTAGAAGGACAGAATACCTGCGCTGTGGTCCAGGTACACCCCTACTTTGCACGTCCATGGACCTGTGACTGGAAACGAAACAAAGTCAAACCAGAACTCATACTTATTTTTGAAGCATTCGAATGCCCAGGATTTTTTGTTGTATCCAAAACAGCAGTCATCTGCTTTGGCTCCTCTGCGGATGTCCTTGTACGCCACTGCGATGTAGACTCCCTG
Organism: Cheilinus undulatus; assembly: GCF_018320785.1. Classification (NCBI taxonomy): domain Eukaryota; kingdom Metazoa; phylum Chordata; class Actinopteri; order Labriformes; family Labridae; genus Cheilinus; species Cheilinus undulatus. The sequence continues at coordinate 46,624,396 of NC_054877.1, forward strand.
TCCTGCCCACTCCACCTCCCAGTAACAGCGTCCTGTCAGACTTTCCTTGCTTAACGCCTGGCGCCAAAACATGAATCTGTCCTTGTGTTTGGGATGAGGCTGCTTCCTTCTCATGACTGTCGCCCTTCTGTTCTCTTTAGATAACGACAGCCACGGGTTTACTGTGTTTGGATCGATTGTGAGCTCACATGCGTACTGTAAGAAGTCCGCTCTGGTCTTGAGCTCCGGCTGAGCCAGTAAAACATCCACCGTAGTCACAATCTGAGAGATGTTTGTCCATGTTTCACTCAGTTCCTTCTGTAGTTTATCCTTGAGTCCTGAAACCGCCGCCGTCACATCCTCAAAGTACGTAAGAGGACGGAAATCAATCCTGGAGAGGTCTGAAGGTTCATCAAGTCCTGACAGAGAGGGGTAGTCCTGTAGGAACTGGTTGTGGTCGTCTGTATGTGAGAGCTTCTCGAGGTCAGCGTCTTTCCCCTTCAGCTCCAAGACCTTCTGCTTCAGTTTCTCCTGTAACTCCCTGACGCGACCCAGCTCATTTCCCTGCTGGAATCTGACCTGCTTCGTCAAATCGAAGCCTCCTTTCTCCAGGAGATGCACCAGCTGAGACAGGATCATCTCACAGTGGTCCACTGCTTTGTCTGCAGAGCGATTGATAGAGTCCTGTTCTTTCTGCAGCAGACTCACATCCTTCTCTGTACTCTGGATCCTCTGCTGGATCTCTCGTCGGCTGTCTTCGATCTTCCGCTGCCTCTCAGTTCTTTGCACTGCAGCTGATACGACGTCCTGGCCTTTATCTCCATCAGCAGAGCAGGAGTGACAGATAGACCGCTGATCAGGACAGCAGGACATCTTCTCCTGCAGACTCTTGGAGGGCTTCACCAGCTTGTGTTTCTTGAAGACAGGAGAGTCAAGATGACAGTGCAGGTCTGCCTCACAGTATGAAGCCAAGCATTGTAGACAGGACTTGCTGGCCTTCCGTTTCCTCCCTGTGCAGACGTCACAGGCCACATCTTCCAGTCCCGCGAAGCAGTGGTCTGCAGGAGCCGCCTGGAGTCCAGTCTTCTTCAGCTCCTCCACTAACAGTGCTAGCGTGGCACTCTCCACCAGGTCAGGCCTCGGTCTGAAGGACTGTCTGCACTGAGGACAGCTGTAGAGTCCGTTCTTGTATTCTTCATCCCAGTGGGTTTTGATGCAGCTCATACAGTAGCTGTGCCCGCAGGGGATGGTTACTGGTTCACTCAGGAGATCCAGACAGATGGTGCAAGAAATGGTCTCTCTGACCTGCAGAGCTTCCTTCGCCATTTCAGCTCACGCCTCTGAAGAAAACAGCCACAACAGCCGTCCCTTTGTTCTCCGTCTTCACTTTCCAGTTGGTTGTGAATCACTGGCTGGCTGTTCCTTTATATCAGTGAGAGGAAGGGAACAAAGAGCAAAGGTCCCAGTAGGGAGAAGCTTTAGTCAATGAAGGAGCAATATCTTCAATATGCAATGAAGAGCACTAACATTTTTATGAATAGATATAAAAAGCATTTTTGAATTTTCTTCAATAAACTTCATTCCTCAATACCTGAATTTAAACACAAGTCTTTTCCAAATCTTCTGGGACCCACCAAAATCCTTACAAAACCACAACATGAGACCAAAAGGAATCACCTTGATGATTTACACCACTTTCCACATTATTATGCAAAAGACATTTTTCTGTTATTTTCCTAACTATTAATGCAAATGACAGAATATCATCAGCCATTAGAGCATAATTCAAATGTTTTTGAACAAAATTCATAATGATAGCTGTTATTTAAAAAAAATAAAAACCTCAAAATGCACTGTTCCCCATTATTATGCACAACAGAGTTTTAAACAAATGACCATTTTCAGTTCTTTAAAACCTATAAAATTAAAAACACAATTAAGATTCCATCTTTTCAGTCAGGTGGAGGTATTCAGCATTCATGTGTCTTAGCTAAAAATAAATCAGAGCCCTGTTTTTTCATCCAGAGCAGCGTTACTCAACAAAAGAGCCCAACTGTTAAAAACAGCCTTTGTCGGAGCCACAATCTAAGTTGTAAAATGTGGCAAAAATGGAAAAAAAATGCAATAAAAATAAGTTAAAGGTGGCAAATAATGGTAAAACAGTGGCAAAAGGGGCAAAGTAGGCATGAAATGGGAAAAAATGGGTGTAAAGTGGAAAAACGGGGAGAAAAATTGGGTAATTAGGGGGAGCAGGTGGCCTAGTGGTTAGAGGAGCTCCCCATGTACATGGGCGGCCCGGGTTCGAATCTGGCCTGAGGCCCTTTACCGCATGTCTCTCCCCCACTCTTGACCCCGTTTCCGACTCTATCCACTGTCCTCCGTTATCTAACAAATGCCCAAAAATAATTTAAAAAAAAAAAAAAAAAGTGGGTAATTAGGGCAGAAAATGGCAAAATGGGTGAGAAGGTATCAAGAAATAAGTGACAGGTGCCAAAATATGTCAAAAAACAGGAAAAACATGGCAAAAGCGTGAGTGTAAAAGTGATTAAAATGGGCAAAAATGTGGGAAAATGGGCAAAAAGCAGCAAAGAATGGTAAGAATGCTGAAAGCAGAAGCATTTATGACCAGATGCGGCTAAAACGGGCAAAAAAAGGCAGAAAGTGGCTAAATGGGTTAGAAGTTACCACAAAATGCACAACAGGTGGCAAAATGTGGCTAAAAACATGGCAAAAAATGAGTGTATAAGTGCCTAAAATGGGCAAAAATGGTCAAAAGGCAGCAAGAATGCTGAAAACAGTGGCATTTAATGGCCCACTGTGGCTTAAATGGGCAACAAGTGGGAAAAAAGGGAAAGGATTGCAAAAAGAATAAAAGAAGAAAAAATCAGGTGGCAAAAATAGGATAGAAGTAATAAAAATGGGCAAAAAGAAATGGCAAAAGTGGGCTTAAAGCAGTAAAAATGAATTATAGTGGCAGAAATTTTGAAAAAAAGGCAAAATTTGCAAATAAGGGCAATGGAAACATCCAGACAAAATATAAAGGTTGAAAATTAAAGCCAACTGTGTTAATATGGGGATTCAAACTGATTAATTTGGCTTGCAGTGGATAAAAAAGAGCCACAGTTCAGCACAAAAGAGCATATGTGGCTCCAGAGCCAAGCGCTGAGTATCACTGATCCAGACAGACAGAAGAGAAAATGTAGCTAGATAAATTTAAGTAACCAGTAACAATAAATTCCTTATAAATAAGGACTGGTACTAGCCCTGTTTGTCCCCCCAGAGTGAGATGTCACAGCAACATGCCTGCTTTGGTGACATGGTCTGTTTGTGAGAGAACGTGGTGCTGATATGAGGAAGTATAAACAACTAAAGCAAAATCCCTGCATGCAGCTTTTCCTGATTGTTTGTCTCTGTTTTTACTTACAGCACTAAAAGCCTGGGAACAGAGCATTCAGCCTTCAGTCCATGTACTTCTCCCTCCTTTACACATGCATGTGAGCGCTGCAGAGAGGATAGACAGCACTCATTAGTCATGACTGTGATGCAGACCCGATCGATGAACCCCTTTAGGTGGGGGATGAGTGAGACATCACCAAGACAAAAGACCCTGACTGTGAACTGAAACAACCTTGAGGTGTGAAGAGTACGGCCGTTTGAACACTTAAACATGTAAAAGCAACCTCACCTTCTCTTCTTCTATGCCAGGGGTTTTCAAAGTGTGTGAGAGTGAGCCTCCCCCAAGAAGAAATTACTCATTCGGTGGACCCCCACCCACAAAAAGGATTCAAACTGAAAAAAAACATTAAACGACATTTCAAACATTTATGTTTAATCTTTAAACTTTTTTGAAAGTAATATATTTTGGATATTTTGGTTTGCAAATGTGATTAAACATCCGCCATTCCCTCTTATTCAGTTATAATGCCATTAAATACCCCTTTTTCATATTTTTTGGGCCATTTTGCAACTTCTTTTTACCACTTTTCCCCCATTTTTTCCACTTTTATCCCATTTTTGCCCCTTTTTGCTCATTTAAGCTATGCTTCATCATTAAATATCCTTTTTTCCCATTTTTTGCTCATTATTGCTGTCTTTTTGCCACTTTTTCCCAATTTTTGCCACTTTTCTCCCATTTTTTGCCCTTTGTTGTAAAATTTTTTTGCCATTTTTTCCCAAATTTTTCCACTTTTATCCCATTTTGCCCTTTTTCACCTTTTTGCCCATTTAAGCTACCTTTCATCATTAAACATCCCTTTTTTTCCAATTTCTTTGCTCATTTTTGCTACATCTTTTTGTCATCTTTTCCCAATTTTTGCCACTTTTATCCCATTTTCTGCCATTTTTTGTCCATTTAAACTACACTTTGCCATTACATACCACTTGTTTCCTCTTTTTTGCCCATTTTTGCCACCCTTGACTGCTTTTTCCCCATTTAAGTAACTTTCCACCCATTTTTTGTCACTTCTCACCCATTTCTGCTACTTTCTGACCATTTGTCCAATTTTTCTCCCCATTTTCGCCCCTTTTCATCCATTTTTTGCTGCTTTTTGACCATTTTGCCACCTTTAACCTATTTTTATTGCTACTTCAAGCTGTTTTTGCCACTTTTTACCTCTTAGATTGTGGCTCTTGCAAAGGTATTTTTCAACAATTTGGCTCTTTGGTTGAGGACCACTGCTCTATAGCACAGTCCCTATAGTAACTATCTATCTAAGTTTATCCATTTTGCTCCATGCACAGCAGAGGTTTGCAAAGCAAATCACCTTTTTCCAGGTTTATGGTTCCGCGCCTCCCCTGAACCCCGTTGGCGCCCCCCAGGGGAGGCCTGCCTCACACTTTAAAAACCACTGGCCTATGCTAATGCTTCTAACAGCTCCTCAGACCCAGAAAATCCTCAACAACCCCGCCATGAAACTCCAGTTTCTAACAAATAATCTAGCAAGACAAAGAACAGAGGGCAGCTTGCATTTTTCAGTCAGAAAACATCAAATCTATTCAAAGTCATGAAGCTTTGATCTGTTAAAACTCGACTTTTATTAGAGATAGATATGTATGATTCCAGGCCAACATGGAAACTGATGTTTAAAATAACATACAGAGTTTGTTATTACTGTTTTGGTGTAAAACTCCCAAAAAACTAACAGTTTCTGTCATTTATGACCGTGAAACAGATCAAAGTTTGACCAACAGGTCAGATCCTCCACCCAGTAATAAATCTCTGCTCTGAATCAGCTGTAGATGTCCTGAACGCAGCATTAAACTGATCATGCCAGCAACAGATGTCTGTCAAAAGGGACAATACACCACTTTCCACATTATTATGCAAATGACATTTTCCTCCTATTTTCCTAAATATTAATGCAAATGACAGAATATTTTTCAAGTCATCAGCCGTTAGAGCAGGGGTGTCAAACTCAGGCACAGCAGGGGCCAGAGTCTGGATTTAGGTCTGACCTGAGGGCAGAACAGGGTCAACATTTAACCATAACTGTCAACCTCATTTTCACCAGTAATAAAATATGAAAAAGCACTGATGATAAATCATTTAGAAATTCAAAAAAGTAAAAATGATGAGTTTAAAGGCTCAAATCTCAGATAAAAATTCCAATTTATTAGTTCAAAACATCAGAACACAATATTAAAAATAGAAAAAAATGTTTTTAAAGAGCAAATATACAAGAAGAAAGTTGAAATCATATGTTTGAAAGGTCAAAATATGAGATCAAATTTGGGATCATAAGTTTAAAAGTCTAAATATGATTTAAAATTTGAAATTGTGAGTCTGATAGTTTGAAATATGGGATTAAAAAGCCAAAATTAGGAGATGAAAATGTCATAATATGAGCTAGAATTCAAAATAATAACTTAGAAAGTTAAAAAAAAATATGATTTAAATTTCAGGTAAAAATATGTTCAAAAAGTAAAAATTATGAATTTAAAATGTCAAAATATGAGGAAAAATTAAAATCATCTGTTTAAAAGTCAAATGTGGGACTAAAAAGCTAAAGTAAGGAGTTGAACAGGTCAAAATATGACTTAAAATTTAAAATTGGGACTCTAAAAGATAAATAATATGACATATAAAGTCCAAATTATGAGTGGAAAAGGTCAAAATATGAAATGAAAAGTCAAAATCATAAATTTAAGTCGTAATCTTGAGATGCAAAATTGAAAATATGAAATAAAACACAAATTAATTTTTTCCTCCACATTCTTGACTTTTTATGAAATCTTTCTTACTCTTTACTTTTTCAGATTTTTGGCTTAACAAGGTCATTTTAAATCATCAAGTTGAAGTTTACATTATTATACTGGAGGAAATCTGCAGACCTCATACTGGTGGGCCAGTTAGAATACAAACATGATAAGATCCCTCAGGCCAGATACAAACGTTCCATGGGCCGGATTTGGCCCCCGGGCCTTGAGTTTAACACCTGTGCGTTGTGATCAGCTGGTAGCCAGCCTCACCTCCTCCACCCCAGCCGCCTCATTTATAGCTTAAAGCTTGTTGCACCTCCATATTCATATTATTATGGATAAACTGCCTTGAAAGCAATTTAATTGTTTTCAGTACATATGGTCCTTATCTATGGAATTATTTATTAGTTGAATTTGTTGAAAAATACATAAAATTAACTAGGGCTGAACGATTTGCAAAAATAACGTAATTGCAATTTTTTCCTGCAATACTGTGATTGCGATTTGAAATGCAATTATTTAGGTTCCTCATTTTTTCTGTTGTTCAACAAACATCAGCAAGAAATCATTCTATATTAACAAGTACAATATTAGATGAGTTTAAAGTAGGGATAAATTTAGACTAAAAATATCTTACTACCAGTTTGGCTCATACAGCAAATTTGATATCAGTTGCTTTATTGAAGGGGATGCTCATTTCTCATACTATTCTCATTTAGATAAAGAAAAATAAATGCATGAGCAAGAAAAGTAAGATTTTTGTAAAAACAAAAAATAAACAAAAAACATACTTGAAGGTTTGAATAACGTATAAAGTAGTGATACTCAACACGTGGCTCATTTATGTCTTGGTTCTAAATATTATTCCCCCCAATAAAGGGAACTTTTTTGCACTTTTTTCACCCATTTAAGCTACCTTTTGCCATTGGATATCATGTTTTTTTTCCTACTTTTTTGCCCATTTTTGCCACTTTTATCCAATTTTTGCCTATTAGGGCTATCTTTTGCCATTTGATACCACTTTTTTTGCCCATTATGACACTTTTTACCTGTTTTATTTGTCACATCCCATTTTTGCCCCTTTTCACTCTGTTATTCTCTGCATTTTAACCTATTTAAGCTACTTATTGTCATTAAATACCACCTTTTTCCTAGTTTTTGCCCATTTTAGCCAATCTTGACTGCTTTTTGCCCATTTTGGTCACTTTCCACTCTTTTTTTGCCCCAGTTTTGCCACTTTTGTACAATTTTAAGCCAACTGTAACACATTTTTTGTCACTTCTCACCCATTTTGCTACTTTCTGACCCTTTTCCCACTTTTTATCCCCATTTGCACCCATTTTTGTTGCTTATTCACAATTTTTGCCACCTCTAACTTATTTTTATTGCTACTTCAAGCTGTTTTTGCCACTTTTTACCACTTAGATTGTGGCGCTTGCGAAGATATTTTTCAACTATTTGGCGCTTTGGTTTAGTAACACTGGTATAAAGCATAAAAAAGGATTATATCAAACTGGTAGTTTGATTCTTTTCAGGTTAAAGAAATATTGCACTGTCTGCGATTTGAAAATTGCAGCATGCCATATTGCGATTTAATCTAATTTGCGGTTAATCACCCAGCCCTAAGATTAACCCAAGAATAACTGCATAGTAAATCACAATTGCAATATTTGGGAAAAAAAATGCAATTAGATTATTTTTGCAAATCGTTCAGCCCTAACTAATATTCTCCCAGGGGGAGCATCACCGCAGACCCCCCTAGACGGCTCTCAGTCCCCCTTTGACGTCTCATAGAATCCTGAGGTAGACATAGTACTACTTAATAAAAACAAAAAGTTTCTGCTTCTTTTTTGAATTTATTTTTGAAAGAACCACAGACATTCTGCAGAGTTACGTTACAAGTCTGTTGTAACTTATGATGAGGCGGGTCAGTGCATGAACAGATTTGAATAAATATACCACCAAAACAAACCAAACAGTCATCATCAGCCATTAAAGCCTCTATGAAACATTCACAGACACAACAGAGGAATCACAATCAGAGCCGATAAAGTTCCACAACAGGCCAGGATGCATTAACAATCAGCCTTCAGCAACATCAGCCTTAATTCCCCCCTGAATGCCCTCAGTCTACTTCAGCTTACAGAGCTTAGCAGAGAGTCCAGGAGACAGACACCTAAGGTGGACTCCAGCGTGTAGAGGCTCGGTGAATCTGGTGTGGACTCTATGGAGGAGAGTCATTTCCTTTTTCCTGGAGATGCTGTAGAAGGCCAGAACCCCTGCACTGTGATTCAGGTAAACTCCTACTTTCGAGGACCAGGGTCCTTTGACGGGGATGCTCACAATGTTGTGCCAAAAGTTGTAATCCTCCTCTATGCATTCTAGCGCCCAGGATTTGTCATTGATCCCAAATATCCCAGGATCCCCTCTCTCTCTGGATGCGTCCTTGTACGCCACAGCGACATACACTCCTATTCTGTTCCACTCCACCTCCCAGTAGCACCGTCCAGTCAGACCTTCTTTACTCAGGACCTGGGCCCAGAAGGAGAACCTCTCTGGGTGTTTGGGGTAGGACTGTTCTTCATCCATCAGTGTTACTTTTTTGAGACCTTGAGCTAACACCAGTCGTTCGCTTACCGTGTTTGGATCCCAGGTAAGGATTCTAGTATAGCGTAAGAAATCCGCTCTGGTCTTGGGTTCTGGTTCGGTTAGTAAAACATCCACTCCAGTCACAGTCTCTAAGATGTTTGTCCATTTCTCACTCAGATCATCATGGAGTTTGTCTCTGAGTTCTGACACAGCTGCTGTCGCGTCTCCAAAGTATCTGAGAGGACGGTTTCTGATGCTGGAAGAGTCTGGATCTTCTCTGAGTGGTGGCAGTGACTGGTAGTCCTGCAGAAACTGGACATCATCGTCCGTGTTTGAGAGCTCCTCCAGGTCAATGTCTCTCCTCTTCAGCTCACTGATCTCCGTCTCCAGCTTCTCCTGAAGCTCTCTGACCCGTGTCATTTCCGTTTCCTGCTGAGATCTGACCTGCTTCGTCACATCAGAGCGCCTCTTTTCCAAGAGCTGGATGAGCTCAGAGAGAGTCTTCTCATTGTGCTCCACTGCTTCATCAGCAGAGCGTTTGATAGCCTCCATCTCCTGCTGAAGCAGCCTCATCTCCCTCTGTCTGTCTTTGATTTTCTGCTGAACCAGTCGTCGACCAGCCTCCAGCTCTCCCTGCTTCTCAGCCCGTTCTGCTGAAGTGATATCACTGCCTTTGGGCTCTTCGACCGTGCAGAGGTAACAGGTAGACTCCTGATCAGGACAGCTTAACATCTCCTGAAGCTCTCTGGATGGCTCCATCAGCTTGTGTTTTTTGAAGGCAGGAGCTTCACGATGAAACTGGAGGTCTTCTTCACAGTACGATGCCAGGCACTGCAGACAGGACTTGCTGGCTCTCCGCTTCCTACCAGAGCAGACGTCGCAGGTCACATCTTCGGGTCCAGCGTAGATGTGATCCACAGGAGCGGCCCGGAGTCCGGTCTTCAGCTCCTCCACTAACACTGCCAGCGTGGTGCTTTTCACAAGGTTAGGCTTCAGAGCGAAGGTCAGGCCACACTGAGGACAGCTGGGGGTCTTTTCCCCTACCACATCAGCCCAGTGGATTTCAATGCAGCTCAAGCAGAAGCTGTGACCACAGGGGATGGTCGCCGGCTCGTTCAGGACGTCCTGACAAATGTGACATGAGATAGTCTCTCTGACCTGCCACATCTCAGCCAATTTAATCCAGATCTGCTCTCCTTTATCTTCCTTCAGTCACTTGGTGAGGTGCTCAGCTCTGTGTCTGCTGGCTATCATTCATTATCCACCTCTGTGTTTGCTCTTTTATAACACATGGAGGGAGGCGACAAGCTCCCAACAGGGCGGGGCTAAAAGTCTAAGGTTTACACGAGGATGCAAAACCACACTTTTTAGTTTTCACCAAAGGAGCTAACCCACCCACAATAAGGACCCAGGTCTGTTACTAATAGGTGGGAGACGTGGTTCCAGTTCATAAAAATTTGATTAATAAAAAAAGTCACAACTAGAAATAATTTAAATCTATTTAAAAAAGGGACTGAGGGAAAATGGGAAGGCCACTCTGAGGCTGAAGCTTACCAGAGTTAAAAAGGGCTGATGTGGAGTGAAAGACTTCCAAAAACCAGAAAACAAACTGAGGCGCCCTGGATGCTCGTGTCAAGCGCACATTCAATCGTAGTGGAAGAGGTCCAAACCAGGGAAACACGGTACCGGGGGGACACCAGGGGGGACACCAGGGGGGACACCGGGGGGGGGGGGACGCCAGGGGGGGACGCCAGCTCCTCCACCTGCAGCTCTCAGCTGTGAAAGGACAAAAAGGAAAATCAGAAGGGCCAAATTCATAAAATGCAAAGAAAAAAATGTCACAAGCAAACAACCTAAAGGGGGAAAAAAACTAAATAAGCAGAAATTAACAAAATAATAATAACTCCACAAAGAAATAATCAGAAAAAATAGAAATTATCAGAAGTAAAGCCCAGAAAGAAATAATAAGAAAAAGAAAAAAAGAAAAAAAGAAATATTAATAAATAACCCCCCAAAAGTAATAGCTATTGAAAATAAACCCCACAAAGAAATAACCAGAAATCAACCCATAAAAAAATTTAAATAAAATAAAAAATTAAAAAAAACAAATTTTCTTTAAAAAAAAAGTAGTATTAAAAAATAAACCCCAAAAAGAAATAACCAGAAATCAACCCCTAAAATAAAAATAACCCCCGAAAAATAATCAGAAATCAACCCCAAAAAGTAGCAGAAAATAACCCCAAAATGAAATTTTAAAAAATAACCACTAAAAGAAGTATTAAAAAATGCCCTCCGAAAAGTAATATTTAAAGAAGGAGACAATCAGGAATAACCCCCAGAGGAAATAATCAGAAATAAAGCTCACAAAAATAAAATAATAACCCCCCCAAAAAATAACCAGAAATCAAATCAACCCCTAAAAATAAAAAATAAACCCCAAAAAAATAATCAAAAAATAAAACCCCAAAAAGAAATACTAAAAATCAATAAATAAACCACCAAAAATAACCACCAAAAGCAGTATTAAAAAAGACCCCTAAAAAGTAATATTAAAAAAGGAGACAATCAGAAATAACCCCCACAGGAAATACATAAATAAAACTCACGCAGAGATGGTCACAGATCCAGGCAGTGAGGATGGTCAGCCAGGTCGAGGACAGCCACAAACTCTGAGGGCAGACTCATGAAGAGAGACCAAACCCAGCCAAACAGACCAGAACCAGCAGGACCAGAGCAAAACAGCCGCGTCCCACGTCAGCTCCGTGTCAGGGCTCTGACAAACAAAAGAGACGAGCCCGTTTAGAAAAAGCTAAAGAATAGGAGGAGACAGCCGGCTAGAAATGCTCAAGAAAGTTGGCTAGGAGGGCCACACACCAACCAGACTGCAACAGCAGAGGGAGGGAGGACGAGGACGTAGCTTCAGGAGAAATCCCCACAGAGAAACACAGAGAAGGGTCTAGAAGAACCGAGCAGAGACGTGGGGTTACAGCGGGACTAAAACAGAGAGAAACTAGTAAAGAGGAGGCAGTTGGCATCCATGGCAACAGCACACAGAAGCGCGGTAACCCGGAAGTGGGCGGGGCCAAGGACCAACGAGCAAGAGGGGCGACTAAAGGTTTCCCACCTCTCTTTGTAGGGCGCCCCCAGGTGGCCATCACACACCCTGTCTATTTAGAGTTTATGAGAAACCGGGAGACAAGATATCCCGAAGATACACAGCTCCTGGTTTACAAACATGAGTTTAAAACGTCGTTTATGGAACAGTTAGCCGACTGATTTTTAGCTGAGTTAAACTAGACTCGTGTGTTTGATCAGTGGGTATGAACTGTCTTTTTAGTCAGCTGATGATCATCCCTGTACATAATAGTAGTGAATACTAAAGTCACACTCTGGACCCACTGGCATGCAGTAAATTCAGCTGTCAGCTGGACTGTTGTGGATCTGGGAAGAACTGTGATTGTCTCCATTTTGCCACTCGTTTATGCTTTT